>NW_007733688.1:56777-78462 GCF_000696425.1 Galeopterus variegatus | reverse complement strand
TTTTTTTTTTTGTCCTTTTTGAGACCAGCCACACAGCGCTCAGCCAGTGAGCAATGTGAGCGCACCGGTCATCCCTATATAGGATCCGAACCTGCGGTGGGAGCGTGCTGCGCTCCCAGCGCCGCGCTCTCCCGAGTGCGCCATGGGCTCGGCCCTTTCTTCTTAATTTTATTTTATTTTATTTTTTTTGTTCTTTCCCCTTTTTGTCTTTTTTCGTGACCGGTAATGGGATCGCAACCCTTGGTGTCGCGCCCACACCGCGCTCAACCAGTGAGCGGACCGGTCTCTATATGGGATCCGAACCCTCGGCGGGAGCACCGCCGCACTCCCAAGCGCCGCACTCTACCGAGTGTGCCACCAGGCCGGCCCCTACTTTTTTGTTTTTAATCATACATGTTGTGGATTGGATTCCCCCAAAAGCTCATCAAAGCTTAATCCCCACTGACAGTGTTAAGAGGTTTAAGAGTTATTATGGTAACTGAAAGGTGGGGACCTTACAGGGTGATTGGATTGTGAGGACCATGCCTAATGAATAGAGTGGTCCATTCACTCAGTAAAAAGTTGATGGTTTAATGGTGGTCATGGAAGTGGTTCTGAGGGCTTAAAAAGAAGAGCAAGTGAAGAGGTTTGCTCTCAGTTCCTCCATCTGCCATGTGAGACTCTGTGTCACTGTGTAGAGTCATTACCAACAACACCCTCATCAGATATGTTCCCTGGACTTTGGACTTCCCAGCCTCCAAAACAGTAAGCAATATTTATTGTTTCTTTATAAATTACCCAGTTTCAAGGATTTGTTATAAGCAGCAGAAACGGACTAAGACAATACATATTTGTGGAGTGCAGTGTGTTGTTTCAATACATGCATATATTATACAATGATTCACTTAAGTTAGATAGGATGTCCATCACCTCAACATTTATCTTTTATCTTTTCTTTGCAGTGATTATGTTCAAGATAAGAGAGGATGTTTTAATGAGAAACCTAAGTGAGTTTTGGTAGGTCTTAGAACAGGAATGGTATCTGTGATGACAGTGGATATAGAGAAGGAATTAATTGAAAAAAAAATAACACAGTCCTCTATTCCAAAAGGCAGATTGACCTCATTTGTTTATATTCTCTCCTTTTGCAAACATTTGTTTGTGAACTGATAGTAGAGAATTAAAAAACAAACAAACAAAAAATAACCCACAAAAACAAAGATATTGAGAGGAGTAAAACAGCAAATGAGAGATTTAAATGAGGAAGCTGGAAAACAGAGAGGAGTGGTAATTGATTTGGTTGTAAAAGAAAGTTACCTAAGTGCCTACAGAAGGAGAAATGAAAACTTCATGAAACTCCTGAGGGGCTTAGTACTGTAATTAGAATCAACAGGGGCACGAGTGGAGTGAGGAAGGATTACATACAAATCCATTAGACCCCCTCCCCAGGTTTCCTCTTCCACCCTGAACATCCAGAAAACCCACCCTACAATTCTGTTGAGGAAGCTGGAGGTTAATTTTCTGGAGAAGTTGAACTGGATAGATGGATTCGGCAATACCAGGCACAGCAGAGATTCCAAATGAAGAATATAGGTGAAAACGGGAATTAAATGAAATATACACATTAAACTCTTACATCCTCAGAGTCCCTGGTCTCACCTCTCCAAGAAAGTTTATAATCCCTTAGGCAAGAGATTGTAAGATTCTTCACCAGGGAAAATAGCCCCATGGAAAGGGAGATTACCTCTGTGAAAATGGCCACTTTGCTCCACCAGCTGATATGGCATAGCCAACAAATAAAACTCTAGTCAGCTTTTTAATGGCTCAGTTTTAGGACCAAGTATGCACATGCCTTTGCATTCGTGCTTAGCTCTGTCTCGAAAGCTCTTTCCTCAGATCTACAGGGGCTCCACTCCTTTAATTCTCTTCTCAATTCTTACCTTATAAGAGATGTCTTCCCTGACCATCCTACATGATATAATAGCCTCCAGCATTTATTCCCCATATACCCTGATTTATTTTTCTTCATGGTGTACATTACTACTTGACATTTATATACATATACACATGCACATAAACGCACACACTTGCTGTTTTACTCCTCCGTATATATATGTGGATACTTCAAAAAGTTCATGGAAAAAGATACTACAAATCTTTGAACTTTTTGAATACCCTGTGTATATCTATACACACACATATATACACAAGGGTATATACACGTGTGTGTATGTATATGTACACACACACACACACACACACATACACATATATGTGATCTGTTTGCTTATTGTCTGAATCTCCTCACTAGAATGGAAGCTCCATGAGGGAAAACTTTGTCTCTTTTGTTCACTACTGTATCCCCAGTACCTGTAATAGTGCCTGTTAATACATAAATATTTTTTAGTGAACAAATATGTGAATAAGAACAGACTGTTAAAGATTATCAGACATTTGAGTAAATCTTCCAGCATGAAAGCTAGACCAAACAAGCAGTAAAAAAGACGAGAAAAGAGACAATGTGGATAACAGCAGAAAACTTTTTAAAAATGTGATTAGTTACCTCAGAGAGATAAGAGAAATATCAAATCCACAAAACAAGAAGGTGCCATGAGAAGAAAACAATCAGAGAATAAAAAAGAGCTTTTGGTTATTTAAAAACATATATGATAGTTAAAAAAAAATATTAAGTACCTTGGCTTTTGGTTTCTGGTCCTGCATGTAAGGAGCTTGAAAGTTGTCACTCCATCCTAACAACAAGTAAAAAGCTGAACAAACTGAAAAATCAACAACTCTTCTTAGATCTTTCAGAGAAGTGAGGTCACAGGGGAAACTACTGCCTCCAAATTTGGAGGGAGAGACAGGGGGATACAGAGAATCACACAACTTACTGAAACAAAAACCCATGAGCAGAAACTTCTGCAAGAAGTTGTATTAGGGTAGGAAAACCTAACCTGTAATTGAGCTCAGGCTGCCATAAAAAAGTGCCATGGAGTAGGTAGCTTAAACAACAGAAATTTATTTTCTTTGAGTTCTGGAGGCTGGAAGTCTAACATCAGGGTGCCAGCATGGGTAGGTTCTGGTGAGGGCTCTCTTTTTAGCTTAGAGACAGCCACCTTCTCACTGTATCCTCACATGGCAGAGAGAAAGAGTGAGAGCAAGCTCTCTGGTGTCTTTTCTTATAAGAGTACTAATCCCATTGTGAGGGCCCCACTCTTATGATCTCATCTAAATATAATTCTCTCTCAAAGGCCCTATCCCCAAATATCTTCACTTTGGGGATTAGGGCTTCAACAAAAGGAATTTTGGGAGAACACAATTCAATCCTCTGCACCTTTGTGAGTTTTACCAAGAGCTCTACCAAGTTCTCATATTGAATATTGTGGGGAAATTCCCTCACGTTTCTGGCAGGGGAAAGGAAAAAATACCATTTTGAAATATTCCAGAGCATTCTGTTCTTCTTAAAAAGGCCTACCCTTAAGAGAAACTATTTTACCAGAGCCTAATCTTATTGGCGTTTTATCACAACCTAACTAACCTGCAGGAAGAGAAACACCTAACTTCAGCCTTCCTGTCCCACCTAGGGGAGGGGAAAACCTGAGAAGCACTTGTGCAGTTCACAGCTTAGGGACACAGGCTAACTAAAAGACTAACTGACACCTAAACATAGGATTCTGGAATGCTCTTCCTCTCCCCACACTTTACCACTATGTCACTAAAGGCCTATTTACCAGAGTTCCTTTTACTCAGTATATTAAGTCTGGCTTTCAACAAAAAAAACCACAAGGCATACTAAAAGACAGAAAACAAATTTGAAGAGACATAGGAAGCATAAAAACCAGACTCATATATGGCAGGGATACTGAAATTATCAGACCATGAATTTAAAACAACTGTGATTGATATGCTATGGGCTCCTATAGAAAAAGTAGACAACATGCAAAAACAGGTGGATAGTGTAAGCAGAGAGATAGAAATTCTGAGAACCAAAAAGTAATGCTAGAGATCAAAAACACTAACAGAAAAGAAGAATGCTTTTGTTGGGATCATTAGTAGACTGGATACTGCTGAGAAAATATATATCTCATACATGTATCTATATATCTCCAACGTATCTTGATGATATATCAATAGAAACCCCCAAAACTGAAAAGCAAAGAGAACAAAGACTGAAGAAAAAAACAGCAGAATATCCAAGGACTGTGAGACAACTATAAAAGCTGTAACATGCATAATGGGAATACCAGATAGAGAATACTGAAAGGAACAGAAGAAGCAGTAGTGACTGAGATTTTCCCCAACCACAGATCCAGTAAATTCAGAGAACACCAAGCAGAATAATGCTTAAAAAACAAACAAAAAAACTACACTTAGGCATAGCATACTCAAACCATAATAAATCAAAGATGAAGAAAATATCTTGAAAGAAACCAGAGAGTAAAAAACCTTACTTATTAGAGGAGCAAAGATAATAGTTACACCTGACTTCTCCTTAGGAACCATGTAAGCTAGAATAAATTGGAGTGAAATATTTAAATTATTAAGAAGAAGAAACCACCAACCTAGAATTCTGTGTCCTGTGAAGTTATTCTTTGAAACTAAAAGTGAAATAATGACTTTCTCAGACAAACAAAAATTGAGGGAAATTGTTGCCAGTAGACTTGTCTTGCAAGAAATTTTCAAAGCAGTACTTCAGAGAGAAGGAAAATAACTTAGGTCAGAAACTTAGATCTTCCTGGAAGAGTATTAGAGAAGGAATAAGTGAAGGTAAAATAAAAACTTATTTTTTTGTTCTTAATCTAACAGATGAGTTTGTTCAAAATAATAATAGCAACAATGTATTTGATAATTACAGGTTATAAATATGTGAAATGAGTGACAGCAGTGATAAAAGGGATAGGAGAGAGGAATTAGGAATATTTTGTTATTACAAGGTTATTTGTGCTACCTGTGAAGAAGTATAGTGTTATTTGAAAGTGGATTTGGATTAGTTGTAGATGTATATTGCAAACTCTAGGGCAACCACTAAAAAAAGTATTTGTGCTACCTGTGAAGAAGTATAGTGTTATTTGAAAGTGGATTTGGATTAGTTGTAGATATATATTGCAAACTCTAGGGCAACCACTAAAAAAAGTAAACAAACAAACTTTTAATAATTGATTAAGAAATTTACCTGGAAAATGACAAAAAGATTGAAATTAGGAAAAGGCATTAAATGGTCAAGATATGATATCCAATAACTAACTAATAGTAGTTGCAAAAAAGAGAGACTACAGAAGAGTGGGAATATCAAAGAAATATTCTGTAAGAATTTCCTAGAATTGAAGAACATAAGTATCCAGATTGAAACGGCTCGCTGAGTACTCATCATGATGCAGTTAAAAAGATCTACCCAAAGGTACACCATTATGAAATTTCAGAATACCAGAGATTAAGAAAATACATTAGACATTAAAGTACCAATAAAGCTTCTAGAAGAAAAAAATGAAAAATAGTTCATTACAAAGAAAGGGGAATCAACATGGTATGTCAACAGCTACATTGGTTATTAGAAGACAGAAGAGTAATATTTGTAAAATTCTGAGGGTAAATATAATAAAAAGGATACATATATGTTTAGCTATTGATCAAATACGTAGGTAGAATAAAGACTTTTCAGACATGCAAGGGCCCCAAATATATCTAATCTATGTAATCAATCTACTGTGAATTTTTTTTAGGGAACTACAAAAAATGCTTCAGCAAAACAAGAGTAAATCAAGGAAGGGGAAACATGGCTCTAATACAGGATAGTGATGAAGGGAAGTCCCAAGATGAAAGCTAATGAAACAGGCCCAGAGAATATTCATTTTACATTGAAGAGGGAAGACTGTGGTCTGCAGGAGAGAGTTCTCTAGGGGAAAAATGTAACTGAGGCATTATTTCTATTAGAGCATTTGAGAAATACTGAAAGTTCTTATGAAAGCAGTTCATTGTTTTGTTTTGGTTTAGGGGGTTGACTAAAGTATATAATGGTGGTAATTATACAATGTATTTATATTTTCATATGTAGTATGCCATTTGATTTTCTGAGCCACTCTGAAATATTGCCCAGTCCAGTATTATTATTCTTATTGGATATCATTGCATATGTGTGAAAATAGGCTTAAAGACAGTGAGTGATCATAGTGTTAGAAGCAAGACTGGAACCCTGGTCTAAATCCTGGTCTGGCACTCTTTTTTATTACACTGTTGATTTTCTACCAAAAGGTTTGAATATATGCCTTATATTCAGCACATATTCCACATACACTCCACATCCTCACTGGATTATAAGAGCCAAAGGCACCCATTTTGTTTATAGCAATCTCACCCCTCTTCCCACACCAATATTCTAACATATTCTGGCTTGTTACTAATATATTCTTGCTCTCTTTCCCCTTTCACCAGATGCCAAACTACAGTGACAATTGCACCTTATTCTGCCTCTGGAATTAATCCACCTGATTTTTGAATCACATATTTTCCGTTTTATTCTTGACTAGACACTTTGCTGCAACTCATGGAACCCATCCCCATGCACCTCTTTTAATTTAAAGCAACAACAATTTTGTATCTAATTGACCTATTTTGGGCAAGAATAAGCATTTGCCTACAATTTCCAGAGTTCCTCAGAGGTGATCCTTAAATATGTGGGAGTAACAGGTGCCTACTTCCCCCAAATAATCATTTGCTTCTGCCATGTTGCTGCAGAGTTAGGTTACTACACCCTATTCAAAAATAGTTTAATAGCTGACGAGATGTTTTATAAACATGTAATTCTATTTCTATATTTATTGTGAACTATGACATATGTGCCCAGGGTAAATATTCAGAAGGTCATTCCACTCACTCCTGACTCCATAGGCTCATTCCAGTTACTCAGGAACTCTTATCACCATGAAATTTTGGTAGTAGGACAAGCTCTCTGCAAGCAGACAGCTTCTGTGGAAACTGTCTAAGCTTATCCATTACCACTGCGTAAGAGTTCTTTTGCCTCCACAGGTTACTTTCACACTTGTACACTAACCACAGCTCTCGATTCATAGCCCATGTTCAAAAAGCCTTGTTCAGTGCCCATAATATCCATATCTACTTGTCACTCCCCAGCACTCAACAGATCATCAGCTAGATCATGGTGGAACACTTTGGCTTCCTCACTTAGGTTGAAATTGATTGATCCATATAACACCTGCGACATATATTTGCCTCTAAAACTCCCCACAATCTCTTACCTCCTCTCCCTCCCCAAGCTCTTTGCTCGACCTGATATGAAGAGCTAGAGTGCATTGTAGATGTGCTGATCTCTTGTTGATACCTCTGCCGGCTCCATGTCAAAAACAGTGAGTGGGTAGGTATGAGCCAGAAGAGGAATTCATGTTTTATTCTCTTCCTAAGTACATCCCTAAGTACATATCAGAGACTTTCACTAGGTACACTCAGGAAACTTGGCCTTGTTTCCCTAGAAGAAAGAGCATGACATAATGAGGGATGGTGCCTTTTAAGCTAGCTCAGTCCATCTATGCAGAACAGATCTCTAACACATAAAGAAAGGCACATGGCAAAAATCCTCCACATTCATAGCAATCAACTGGGACTCCCCTTACTTGTCTTCAACTTGCTATGATCTTTATTTTGCCTCTGATTTCTTTCTTTCTTTTTTTTTTTTAAAGATGACCGTTAAGGGGGTCTTAACCCTTGACTTGGTGTTGTCAACACCATACTCACCCAGTGAGCAACCGGCCATCCCTATATGGGATCCGAACCCGTGGCCTTGGTGTTATCAGCACCGCACTCTCCCGAGTGAGCCACGGGCCGGCCCTTTGCCTCTGATTTCTGTATGTATTCATATTTGTCAGTGTGTCTGGCATTGGGAATACAAAGATGATTAAAACATAGTTCCTCTCTTTGAGGAGCCTTCAGTGAAGTCTTTTCATTGGTAATACATCTTTGTAAACAAATTATATAAGCATATTGAGTGATATAATAGAAGTATGTTTGGGGTACTATAATACTGCAGAGGAGGAAGGGCCTAATTGCCTGTAGAGAACATGGAAATCTTTTTGGAGGAGGTACATGCAAACTGCTTATTATTTAAAATAAGTAGAAATTGCCAAGGAGAGGAGGGGTTTTTAATCAGAATATGTAAAGGGACTAGGTGTGAGAAATATTATCTTGTTTAGGAACTACAAGTTCTTCAGAATACTGGAGCATAAGTAATATGTGAAGGAATGACAGGACATGAGTCTGAAAAGGAAAGAATTTGTGTGCCTTGAGTTTGGGTTTATTTCTGTAGGCCATGATGAATCACTGAAGGATTTTAATTAAGGAAAGAATGTGATATTTGTGGTTTTGAAGGGTAATTCCATGTTATTGCAAAGTAATTTATAATTGGAAAACTTTGGGACCAGATCAAATGTCCAATGTAAATTACTAATGATAATGGTCAATTAAAGTGTGGTATATCCATATAACAAAATTATGCAGCCATTACATATTTTTGAAAAATATGTAAGAAAAATGTTTATGACAAAATGCTAAATGAAGAAACACAAGGAACACCAAGGTCAAGGGTTCATATCCCTGTACCACCCAGCTATCAAAAAAAAAAAAAAAACACACACACACACCAAAAAGCACTAGGATATGAGTCTTATATATATGGAGACATATACCATATTTATAGATGGAAAGACTCAACTACATAAAGTTTAGTATTTTCAAATTGGGAACCATTTTCAGGACTTGCAGTGGCTAAGGAAATTGGTACATCTGTACCTTCTTGAAGTCAAATACTCAAATTACTCCAACTCCAAATTCATTAGAATATTATAATGTTAGCTCCCAGCAAACAAAGTAAGCTCGAAGGTTAGCCAGCGTAGGAAGTGTTAAGTAAAAATTATAGGCGGCCCTTTTTTTGGACTAAGCTCCTGCACTAGGCCCCAGCATATCAGACTATAAACCAAAACAGAGTCCCTCGTGCTGACGTGAGCGGCTATCTGGCCTTCTGAGCTATCAGGAGAGAGAGATAACAGCCTAAATTCCCCAAACTCTTCAATAGGTGTGATAATGAAGCTCCCTTTGCTTTAATCCTTAACCTGAAGTAGACTGATGTTAAATCAGTTATTTTTGTATTGTCTTGGATCCCTGTCCCTGACTTACAATGAAAGTAACTTTTTTTTTTTCTTTTGTCTTTTTTCGTGACCGGTAACGGGATCGCAACCCTCGGTGTCGCGCCCGCACCGTGCTCAACCAGTGAGCAGACCGGTCTCTATATGGGATCTGAACCCTCGGCGGGAGCGCCGCCGCACTCCCAAGCGCTGCACTCTACCGAGTGTGCCACCAGGCCAGCCCCCCCAGTAGTTTTTTTTAAAGCAACTGATATGGTGATTTAAAATTTTCTGGGGGGCTAGCCAGTTAGCTCAGTTGGTTAGAGCACAACCTTGTAACACCAAGGGTTTGGATCCCTGTACAAGCCAGCCACTAACAAACAAACAAATAAAAAATTCTAGGGAAGAAAAAAGACCTAAGAATTGCTACAGCACTACTGAAAAAGAAGAATGGAGGTGGAAGGACTTCCCATGTAGATATCAAGACTTTTCATAAAACTATTGTAATTAAAAACAGTGACATTGACTCAGAAATAATGAGGCTGAATAGTGGAATAGAGAACCCCCAAACAGAATTATGCATATATGGAAATAATGTGTGGCTAAGGGGGCATTGCAAATGGCCAGGGGAAGGAGGGACTACTGAATAAATAGTTTTGGGGCAACTCAGTAGCCATAGTTTTTTTTAAAAAGGGACTACTGAATAATGTTGGGGCAAGTAGGGAACCATATTTAAATTGCTTGTGTTTTAATAGTCTTCTTCATAAAATTTTACCTAGACCAATGTCTTGGAGTGTTTCCCCTGTTTTTCTTCTAGTAGTCTTATAGTTTCAGGTCTTACATTTAATTCTTTAATCTGTTTTGAATTGATTTTGGTATATGGTGAGAGATACATGTCTAGTTTCTTTCTTATATATATGGATATACAGTTTTTCCAGCATTATTTAATTAAAGATGCTGCACTTTCCCCCATGTATGTTCTTGGATACATCTTTGTTAAAGATCAGTTGGCTATAGATTTATTAATCTGGGTTCACTGTTCTGTTGCATTGGTCCATGTGTCTGTTTTGACACCAGTACCATGCTATTTTGATCATAACTTTGTAGTATTTATTTTGGAGTCAGGGAGTGTAATGCCTCCAGCTTTGTTCCTTTTGCCCAGGATTGCTTTGGCAACAAAACCCAAAAATAGACCTATAGATTGTATTAGTCCATTTTTGTGTTATTATAGCAGAATACCTGAGACTGGGTACAGAAAAAGAGATTTATTTGGCTTATGATTCTGGGACAGCTGCATCTGGTATGGGCCTCAGGCTGCTTCTACTCAGGGTGGAAATCAGCAGGGCAACCAGCTTGTGCAAGGAGATCAGATGGCAGAGGAAGCAGGAGAGGAGGGGAGGGGAGGTGCCAGGGTCCTTTAAATAACCAGCTCTCACAGGAACTAATAAAGCAGGAAGTCACTCACTATCCTCCCCCGCAGGGCATTAATCTATTCATGAGGGATCTGCCCCCATGACCCAAACACCCCCAAACACTGCCACATTGAGTATCATATTTCAGCATGAGCTGGTAGGGGGATCATAGGGATTACAATCAGGGATTACATCAAATTAAAAATTTTCTGCACAGCAAAATAAACAATCAGCAGAGCAAAGAGGCAACCAACAGAATGGGAGAAGATATTTGGAAACTACTCATCAGACAAGGGATTAATATCTGGAATATACAAGGAACTTAAACAACTCAGCAGTAAAAAACCAAATAATCCAATTTAAAAATGGGCAAATGACCTGAACAGACATTTCTCAAAAGAAGATGTACAAATGGCCAACAGGGTATATGAAAATTTTCTCAACATCACTAATCATCAGGATAATGTAAATCAAAATCACAATGAGATATCATCTCACTCTAGTTAGATGGCTATTATCAAAAAGACAAAAAATAACAAATGCTAGCAAGGATGCAGAGAAAAGTGAACTTATATTCTGTTAGTGGGAATGTAAATTAGTATAGGCATTATGGAAAACAGTATGGAGGTTTCTCAAAAAACTAAATATAAAAGTACCATATGATCCAGCAATCCCACTACTAGGTATTTATCCAAAGGAAAGGAAATATGCATACTGAAGAGGTATCTGCACTCCTATGTTCATTGCAGCACTATTCACAATAGCCAAGATAAGGAATCAATGTGGGTGTCCGTTGACAGATGCATGGCTAAAGAAAATGTGGTATATATACGCAATGTAATACTACTCAGCCATAAAAAGGAATGAAATCTTGTAATTCATGGCAACATGGATGAGGCAGGGAGACACTATGTTATGTGAAATAAGTCAGGCACAGAAAGATAAATACCACATGTTCTTATATGTGGGAGCTAAAAAAATAAACAATAAAAATAAGTTGAACTTTTAGAAGTAGACAATAGAATTGTGGTTATTAGTGGCTGGGAAGGAGAGGGGGGAGGCAGAGATGGGGGAGGTTGGTTAATGGACACAAAATTACAGTTAGATAAGAAAAATAAGTTCTAGAGGTATACTGTAGTGCTAAACATCTATAATTAATAATTTATTGTATTTTATCAAATGACTAGGAGATCAAATGTTCTCATCTTAAATGATTGTTTTGCAACGATGACTATGCTAATTACCCTGATTTGATCATCACACATTGTATACATGTATTGAAATATAACTCATATGTACAATCAATATGTTTCTTTTTTTTTTTTTTTTAAAGATGACCGGTAAGGGGATTTTAACCCTTGACTTGGTGTTGTCAGCACCACACACACCCAGTGAGTGAACCGGCCATCCCTATATGGGATCCGAACCCGGGGCCTTGGTGTTATCAGCACCGCACTCTCCCGAGTGAGCCATGGGCCGGCCCCAATATGTTTCAGTTGAAAAAATAAATTTTAAATTGGATTCAGGGCCAGCCCTGTGGCTCACTCGGGAGAGTGCAGTGCTGGTAGCACCACGACCGCGGGTTCGGATCCTATATAGGGATGGCCAGTGCACTCACTGGCTGAGCGTGGTGCAGACCACACCATGCCAAGGGTTGCTATCCCCTTACCGGTCAGGGAAAAAAAAAAAAAAATTGGATTCATACTTCAGATTCTATACAGAAACCAGATGGATTAAAGACTTAAATGTAGAAGGCCAAATTAAAAATTTAGAAGACAATTGATATGGATTGAATCGTGTCCTCCAAGTTTTATGTGTTAGAAGCTTGATCTCCATTGTAGAAATCCTATTATGGTAATTTAAAGATGAAGTGATTAAATTCTGAGGACCATGCCCTAATGAAAGGATTAATAATGGTGGTCATGGGTGTGGTTCTGAGGGCTTTAAAAGGAGAACACGTGAGAGTCTCTCTCTCTCTGTGCTTCTGCCATCTTGCAATGTGATACCCTGTGGTGCTGAAGCCACCAACAAAGAAAACCCTCACCAGATGCATTCCCTGCAATTAAGATGAAACCTCAGACTTTTCACAGTTCTTGACACAAGTCCTCTTTCTTTAAGTTAGAGCTCTGAAATGGGAACCTGTCTTTTAATAATTGTTAAAGGAAGGATGGAATTGAATAAGCTATATACAACAAGACACATTTTTCCATGGTCAAATTTTGATGTTCAAATAGTCTTTAAAATGTCTTCATTACCGTCTTTTTATTCTATCATTAACTTAATCATTCATCAAACAAACATTTCTCTGTACTTTTTTTGCTCTTAATTTTTTCAGATTTTGGCACCATCAGAAGCTGGGTTGATCCAAAGACAGACAGATGGCTGAAAGTGGTGGAAAAGAAAAACTAAAATGGACAACCACTGTAATTATTAGTTCATCCCTTAAGGTAAAGGGTCATTTGAGACATTGATCTTTAACAAAAAAATTAAGCACAATTTTCATATAGAACAATATTTTAAAAGATCTTTAGCTTGATTATTCACGATTAGTTGTGGGAAGCAGGAAGTACATAAGCCAAATGTATTTTGAAGATAAATTATAAACATTTTGTATCCGTTTTCAGCATCCTACTTGGCTAAATCTTTGAAGGCTGGAAATTTTCTTAAGTTTTCTTTTTTCCTCTTTAAGCTGGCTCTAATAGAGATATTTAGGGATTCCAGAAACAGTAAAACATATGCACATATACAGGGGGTCCTCGAAAAGTTCATGGAAAGATTTGTATTATCTTTTAATTCCATTTTTCAACAAATTTTTTTAAAGTACCCTCATATATTACTAAGGTTTTTTTGGGAGGTAAACAACCAGAAATTGATCTGCATAGCTTTGACAGCATTGGAAGGAGGCTGTCTCCCTATAATTTGGAGAGGGAGGGAATGGGAAATTGAATGCCTGAGGGCAGTTGGTTAGCCTACAACTGTTTTTAACTCTTCAGCCCCCTAGACTTCTCCATTGCCCTGATATTTGTCTTATGGACACCAGCTGATTTCTCAAGTGAAGGGGCAAGAAATGATTGTTCCATGGCAAGGAGACGAGAGGCAAGAATAAGACTTACAAGAAGATTTTCTTATCCACCCTGTCCTCTCACTGCTGCCTCAAGCCACACTTTGCCCTTTTGGCCCAGCCGTCTAGCCCTGTAACACATATCGGTTTAAAACAGCTTTAAGTCTTGCTGGAATTTTTCATGCTTCTTTCCATTAAGTTTCTGGAATCCATGTTTCTCTCTCTCATTTCTATAGCTTTTCCAGACTGGTTTAGAGAGAGGGAGCCAGCAATCTATGCTAATTTGCCAAAAGCAACTACTTTTTTTTTTTTTTTTTTTTAACATTTGCTGTACATATTTGTGGGGTCCAGTGTGTTGTTTCAATACATGCATATACTGCACAATAATTACTTAAGGTAGCTAGCATAGATTTGTACCCATTAGTCCCCCCCTTCTCTTCCCCCCCCCCCCCCACCTCCCCTACTCATCTGGCATCTGGTAACCATTATTCTACTCTCTACTTCTATGAGAATCAGTTTTTTGTTTGTTTTTTTTAAATTCCAAATATGAGTTAGATCATGTGGTATTTGTCTTTCTGTGCCTGACTTACTTCACTTGACATGATGGTCTCCAGTTCCATCCATTTGCTGCAAATGACAGAATATTGTTTCTTTTTATAGCTGAATAGTATTTTCATTGTGTATATATACCACAGTTTTTTAATCCATTGATGAGCATTTAGGTTGATTCTCTTGGCTATTATGAATACTGTCAAAAGCAACTACTTCTAGTTCATTTCTTTGTTTTATGTTTACTCATCTTTTCCACCTTTTCTTTTCTTTTTTTTTTTTTATTAATAACTATTTTATTTTATTTTTATTTTATTTTTTTGTCTTTTTCGTGACTGGTAAGGGGATCGCAACCCTTGGTGTGGTGTCGCCCGCACCGTGCTCAGCCAGTGAGCGCACCAGCCAGTCCTATATAGGATCTGAACCCGCGGCAGGAGCGTCACTGCACTCCCAGCGCCGCACTCTCCTGAGTGCGCTACGGGGTCGGCCCTGTCCCACCTTTTCTAAGCTTCTTTTCTCTCTCCTTTCTTGCCTCTTTTTATATTGATTATTTTTTCTCATTTTGTTTTCTTTACTAGCTGTGGAAGTTATATTCTGTATTTCTACCATTTTAGTAGTAATCCTAGAAATTTTAACATGTACGAGTATACTATACTTAGGTCCATAAAATTCAAAGTAAATATCTTTAGCTTCCACTTAAACAACAAAATAATCTTAGAACACTTATTTTATTAAGTAGTATTATTTTCTAAAGTTAGATTTACTCATGTCTTTGCTACTTCCTTTGTTCTTTCATTTTTATGGGTCACACCTTTCATTTTGGATTACTTTCCTTTTATCTGAAGAATATAATTTAGATATTACCTTAGTGGGGATCTTCTAGAGGCAAAATCTCTAAGTTTTTGTTAGTATCAAAATTTAAATATTTTTTCCTGGATATTGAAAAATAGTTTAAAAGTTGAGACATAACTTACATACACTAAAATGCATGTTATAAACACATGTATTAGTGAGTTTTGACAAATGTGTATACCTATGTAACCATCACCCCAGTCAAAATATAGAACAACTTCATCACCCCACAAAGGTCCTTCATGCCCTTTTGTAATCGGTCTCTTCTTAACCTTCCTCCCCAGGCAACCACTGATCTGATTTTTATCATTATAGATTAATTTTGCCTGTTCTATGACTCCACATACATGGGATTATACCGTTTGTACCCTTTTGTGCCTGCCTTCTTTCATTGAGCATAATGCTTTTAAGATTCATCCATGTTGTTACATGTAACAATAATTTGTTCCATCTTTTTGCTGAGTTGTAGTCCTTTATATGAATATATCCCAATTTAATCATTCACTAGTGGATGGATATTTGGGTTGTTCCCAGTCTTTGGCTATGATGAATTAAGCTGTGTTGAACAATGTTTAAGTCTCTGTGTAGGCATGTTTTCATTTCTCTTGTAGATACCTACAAATGGAATTTCTGGGTCATATAGTGAGTGTTGTATATCTTTATAAAGAACTGCCAAACTGTTTTCTAAAGATCACTAGAAGTGAACATTGAATTCATTTAACTGTGTAACTAAAATTAAAATAACTGTGGAGATTATGGTTTTATGTCCACATCAGCAATTTCTGAGAGTTCAGTTGTCCCAAATTAAAATATATTTTTCACTAGATTTACAGCTATCTTCTCTCAGAATTTCATTTCTCTGGCTTCTGGCTTCTATTGTTGCTGTTGATAAGACAGCAGTTAGTTTAATTGTCACTCCCCTAAAGATTACCTGTCTTTCTTCCCTGGATGCTTTTCACATTTTGGCATTCTACAGTTTTAAGGTATAGATTTCTTTTTTATATTTTGAGGTTTCATGAATCTGTGAATTGGTGTCATTTATCAGGTTCTCATCCATCATCTCTTTGAATATTGCCTTTGTCCTATTCTCACCTTCATTCCCTTCTGAACTCGTAGTGTATGTGGGTGAGTTTTCCTCACGCTATACTCCATGCATTTTGACCTCTCTTTCCTCTATTCTCTGTCTTTGGGCTACAATCTAAGTGATTTCATAGTTCTCTCTTTCATGGCAGTAATTCTCTCTTTACTCCTGTCAGACTCATCCATTCAGGGTTTTGTTGTTTATTTTGTTTTGCTTTACTTTTTTCAAATTGTGAAATATGCATAGTGAAAAATACCTAAAATATATGTGAACCATATAATAGATGTATTATAGAGAGATACCCATGTAGTCAGTCATGTCAAGAAATAGAACATTACCAACTCCCCTACCCCTCAGGACTTTTATTAATTATATCAAATATGTATAACGTAATTTTTCTGTAACCACAATTCTCACATTTATTTTAATTTTGGTTACACAGTTAAATGGATTCAATGTTCACTTCTAGTCTTTTTGCAAAAGGCAGATCTTTCCAACACCTAACTGTATTTATGATTCATCAGACAATCATCAGGCACAGATGAAACATTCTTCCTCTGGAGAAGTCAAAATTGTCAGATAGCTTTCAAAAATGTTCCCCAAATCAGTGGAAGTCTATTCTTTTTTGTGTATTTAGGTTGGGGTTACACATGTCTCCTAGTTTCATCAAAAAAAAGAGTTTATTTTTGGTTCTCATTATCCTTTGTCTTTTGTGTGGTTTCCAAAGAAAATGGGGCGCCATCATTCTTATTCCACTAATTTCTATTTTTTAATATTTTAAATGGTACTTCCTTTAATATCCTTGCATATAAATCTTTTTTGTGTGTTACTAATTGTTATTTTAGAAAAATTCTTAGGGCTGGCCAGTTAGCTTAGTCAGAGTACAGTATTATAACACCAGGGTCAAGGGTTCAGATACCTGAACCCGCTAGCTGCCAAAAAAAGAAAAATTCTTAGAAGTATACTAGAGGCATGCACATTTTAAGGGTTTTAAAATTTTAATTTTACATATTTGTGGGGTATAGTGTGTTATTTCAATACATGCATATACCATACAATGATTCACTTAGGGTAGATAGCATTCCATCACTTGAACATTTATCTTTTTCTTTGGGATGATTATGGTCAAGATCCTCTTTTCTAGCTGTTTAGGGATATACAATATAATATTAGCTCTAGTCAGCCTACAACACCAGAATTTATTCTTCCTATCTACTTATAACTTTGCACCTTTTAAGCTACCTCTTCCCTGTCTCCCTCCCCTCCTTCCCTTCCCAGCCTCTGGTAACATAACCATTATTCTACTCTCTACTTCTGTGAGAACCATTTTTTTTTTTAATTCCACATATGAGTGAGATCATATGGTATTTGTCTTTCTGTGCCTGGCTTACTTAACATGATGGTCTCTAGTTCCATCCACATGGCTGCAATTGATAGGATTTCATTTTTTAAAAAACCTGAATAGTATTCCATTGTGTATAGATACCACAGTTTTTTTATCCATTCATCTATTGATGAGTGCTTAGGTGATCCCATCTCTTGGCTATTGTGAACAGTGCTGCAGTGAACATGGGAGTGCAGGTATCTCTTCAATATATTGATTTCATTTCCTTTGGGTACATACTCAGTAGTGGGATTGTTGGTCTTAATGTAGTTCAATTTTTAGTTTTGTGAGGAACCTCCATACTGCTTTCTACAATGGCTGTCTTAATTTACATTCCTACCAACAATGTATAAGAGTTCCCTTTTCTCTGCATCTTCGCCAGCACTTGTTATTTTCTATCTTTTTGATAATAGCCATTCTAACTGGAGTGAGATGATATCTCATTGTGGTTTTAATTCGATGGCAGTAATTCTCTCTTTACTCCTGTGGTTTTAATTTGCATTAGCAGATTACTGATGATTAGTGATGCTGAACAATTTTCTATGTCTCAGCCAGTGAGCGGGAACCGGTCTGTATGTGGGATCCGAACCCTCGGCGGGAGCGCCACCACACTCCCAAGCGGTGCACTGTAGCAGTGCGCCACCGGGCCGGCCCTGTATGTCTTTTTTTGAGAAATGTCTGTTCAGGTCCTTTGCCCAGTTTTAAATTTGTTTGTTTGTTTGTTTGCTGTTGAGTTGTTTGAGTTTCTTATATATTCTGGACATTACCCCTTTGTAGTTTGCAAACACTTTCTCACATTCTGTAGATTGTCTCTTCACTTTGTTGATTATGTCCTTTGCTGTGCAGAAGATTTTTGGTTTGATGTATTTCATTTGTCTGTTTTTGCCTTAGTTGCCCGTGCCTTTGTAGGCTTGCTTTAAAAAGCACTGCCCAGTCCAATTTCATGTAGTGTTTCCCCTGTGTTTTCTTCTAGTAGTTTCATAATTTGGGGTCTTAAATTTAGATGTCTAATCCATTTTGAATTGATTTTTATCAATTCAAAGAAAGGGGTCTAGTTTCAGTCTTCTGCATTTGAATATACAGTTTTCCCTGCACCATTTATTGAAAAGGTGGTCCTTTCCCCAGTGTATATTCTCGCAACTTTGCAGAAAATCAATTGGTTGTAGCTGCATGCATTTATTTCTAGGCTCTCTATTCTGTTCCATTGGTCCATGTGTCTGTTTTTATGCCAGTACAATGTTGTTTTGATTACTATAGCTTTACAGTATATTTTGAAATCAGGTAGTGTGATACAACCTCTGGCTTTGTTCCTTTTGTTCAAGATTGCTTTGGCTATACAGGGTCTTTTGTGGCTTCATTCAAATTTTAAGTTTTTTTTTTCTGTTTCTGTGGAAAATGTCATTGTTATTTTGATAGGGATGGCATTGAATTTGTAAATTTCTTTGAATAATATGGGCATTTTTATGATATTAATTCTTACAACCCATGAACATGAATATCTCCCCATTTATTTGAATCTTTGATTTCTTTCATCAGTGTTTTATATTTTTCATTGTAGAGATCTTTCACCTCCCTGATTAAATTTACTCCTACATTACTTCTATGTATTTCATTTTTTGGTAGAATTGTAAATGTGATTACTTTCTTGATTTCTTCAGATATTTCATTATTGGCATATAAAAATAGTACTGATTTTTATATGTTGATTTTTTATCCTGCCACTTTACTGAGTTTATTTATTCATTCTAGTAATTTTTTGGTAAAGTTTTTAGGGTTTTCTATGTATAAGATCATGTCATCTGCAAATAGGGATAGTTTGACTTCCTCCTTTCCACGCTGAATGCCCTTTATTGCTTTTTCTTGCCTTTTTGCTCTGGCTAGAGCTTTCAGTACTATATTGAATAAAAGTGGGTAAAGTGGACATCCTTGTGTTATTCCAAATTTTAGAGGAAAAGCCTTCAGCTTTTTTTTTTTTTCCTTTTTGTCTTTTTTCATGACCGGCAACGGATCGCAACCCTCAGTGTTACACCCATACTGGACCGGGACCGGCAACGGGATCGCAACCCTCGGTGTTGCTCCCGCACCTCGCTCAGCCAGTGAGCGGCCGGTCTATATGTGGGATCTGAACCCTCGGCGGGAGCGCCGCCGTGCTCCCAAGTGGCGCACTGTAGGCGCCACTTAAGTTGAGGCACATTCCTACTATACCTAAATTGTTGAGTGTTTTTATCAGGAAGTGGTGTTGGATTTTATCAAATGCTTTTTCTGCATCTGTTGAAATAATAAATGTTTTTTTCCTTCATTCTGTGGATATGATGAATCACTTTTATTGATTTGCATATGTTGAACCATCCTTGGATCCCTACGATGAATCCCAATTGATCATGGTGAATGATCTTTTTAATGTGTTGTTGGATTTTGTTTATTAGCATTTTGTCGAGGATTTTCACATCTGTGTTCAATAGGGATATTGGTCTATAGTTTTCTTTTTTTGTTGTGTTCTTTTCTGGTTTTGGTATGAGGGTAATGTTGGCCTCATAGAATGAGTTTGTAAGTATTCTCTCCTTTTTAATTTTTTGGAAGAGTTTGAGAAGAATTGATATTAGTTCTTCTTTAAATGTTTGATAGAATTTGGCAGTGAAGCTAAATCTTGGGGTTTTCTTTTTTAGGAGACTTGGATTACTGCTTCTATCTCATTACTCATTATTGGTCTGCTCATGTTTTTAAATTCTTCATGATTTAATCTCGGTAAGTTGTATGTGCCCAGGAATTTATTCATTTCTTTTAGGTTTTCTAATTTATTAGTTGCTCATAATGGTCTCTTATGGTCTTTTGTATTTCTGTGGTATCAGTTGTGATGTTTCCTTTTTTATTTCTGATTTTATTTGAGTATTCTCTTTTTTTTTCATTAGTCTAACTAAAGATATATTTTTTTCATCTTTTCAAAAAACCAATATTCAGTTTCATTGATCTTTTGCATTGTTTTTAATCATTAATCCATTTATTTCTTCTCTGATTTTTGTTATTTCTCTCCTTCTAATCTTGGGTTTGGTTTGTTCTTGTTTTTCTAGTTCTTTGAGGTATAGTATTTGCTTGCTTATTTGATGTCATTACTTTTTTGATGCAGGCATTGATGGCTATAAACTTCCCTTTTAGAACTGCTTTTGCTGTATGCCATAGGTTCTGGAATGTTGTGTTTTAATTTTCATTTGCCTCCAGGAATTTTTAATTTTTCTTTTTAATTTCTTTGATATATTTGTTGTTTAGGAGCATGTTTAATTTCCATGTATTGGTACCATTTCCAATGTCCCTTTTGTTATTGATTTCTAGTTTTATTCCATTGTGGTCAGACAAGATAGTTGATATGATTTCGGTTTTTAAAACTTTGTTGAGACTTGTTTTGTGACCTAAACATATGGTCTATTTTGGAGAATGTTCTGTGTGCTTCTGAGAAGAATATGTATTCTGCAGCTGTTGGATGGAATGTTCTAAAAATATCTGTTAGGTCCAACCATTCTATAGTGGAGATTAACTCTGATGTTTCTTAGTTAATTTTCTATCTATGATTTGTCCATTACTGAAAGTCAGGTGTTAAAGTTCCCAATTATTATTGTGTTGGAGTCTTTCTCTTCCATTAGATCTAATAATATTTGCTCTAAATATCTGGGTGCTCTGATGTTGTGTGTGTATTTATTTAGGATTTTTATATCCTCTTGTTGAATTGATCCCTTTATCATTATACAATGACCTTCCTTATCTTTTTTTACATTCCTTGGCTTGAAGCCCTATGTTACCTAAATAGAGCTACTCCTGCTCTTTTTTGGTTTCCATTTGCATGAAATATCTTTTCCTTCCCTTCACTTTCAATCAAAGTGTGTCTTTATAGGTGAAGTGAGTTTCTTGTAGGCAGCATATTGTTGGTTCTTGTTTTATAATTTATTCAGCCATTGTGTATCTTTTAATTGGGGGATTTAATCCATTTACATTTAGAGTTATTACTGATATATAGGGACTTGTTATTGCCATTTTGTTACTTTTTTTCTGGTTGTTTTGTAGATCCTCTTTTCCTTTTGTCCAGTTTTACTGTCTTCCTTTATGAGTAAATGATTTTCTCTAGTAGTATATTTTGATTTGGTGCTTTTTTATTTTTTAAGTATATTTATTATAGGTTTTTGTGTCATGGTTACCAGAGGCTTACAAAAAACATGTTATAGTTATAACAGATTATTTTAAACTAATAAC
>NW_007733688.1:54181-55713 GCF_000696425.1 Galeopterus variegatus | reverse complement strand
ACCTCTGAGCTTCCTGTACCTGGATGCTATCATCTTTCTCCATACTTGGGAAATTTCCAGCCATTATTTTCTTGAATATGTTTTCTAGGTCTCTTTCTTTTTCATCTCTTTTGGGCACACCAGTTATCTGAAGGTTATTTTGATTGATGATGTCTCATAATTGCTGCAGTTCTGTTTTATTTTTTAAAAATTTATTTTTCTTTTTGCCCCTCTGATTGGGTAATTTCTTTTCATATGTTCTGTCTTTGATCTCACTGATTCTGTCAAGTTTCTTTCTGCTGCTGGATTGTTTTCCAAATGTCATTTAGCTTTCTGTTTTTTTGTGCTCCCCTGAACATCTTTAAGAGGATTATTCTGAATTCTCTGTCCACCATTACTCTGGGTCCATTGCTTGCACTTTTTTGGTTTCTTTTGGTAGTTCCATATTTCTCTGTTCTTTCTTGATCTTTGTGTGTTTACATTGGTGCCTGTGCGTGTGAGGAGATGGCTACTTCTTCCAGGTTTTGTAGGTGTTCTTTGGTGGTATTTGACCTTTACTGCTCAATGTCAGAACTTTGTCTCTGGTCTGTGTTTTTTTTTTTNTTTTGTTACTTTTTTTCTGGTTGTTTTGTAGATCCTCTTTTCCTTTTGTCCAGTTTTACTGTCTTCCTTTATGAGTAAATGATTTTCTCTAGTAGTATATTTTGATTTGGTGCTTTTTTATTTTTTAAGTATATTTATTATAGGTTTTTGTGTCATGGTTACCAGAGGCTTACAAAAAACATGTTATAGTTATAACAGATTATTTTAAACTAATAACAACTTAACTTTGATCACTAAGAAAAAAGAAAAAAAACAAAGCTGACTATACACTTTAATTTAATTACCCCCCACTTTTTGACTTTTTGTTGTTTCAAGTTACATCTTTTAATTTTGCCTATCTCTTATATGGTTGTTGTATTTTTTATTTTCTTAATAGGTTTGTCTTATATTCTTTATCCTGAGGCTATAAGTGGTTTATTCACCATCCTTACAACATTGGATTATTCTGAGTTTGTCTGTGTACTTATTTTACTAGTGAGTTTTATACCTTCAAGTGTTTTCTTGTTACACTTTAGCATCATTATTCAGATTGAAGAATTCCCTTTAGCATTTCTTGTAAGGCAGGTCAAATGTTGATGAATTCCCTTAGCTTTTGTTTGTCTAGGAAGGTCTTTATTTCTCCTTCATATTTGAAGGTTAGTTTTGCTAGATTCAGAATTCTTGATTTACAGTCTTTTTCCTTCAGTGTTTTGAATGTATTATCCCATTCTCTACCTGGCCTGTAGTGTTTCTACTGACAAATCTGCTAAAAGCCATATTGAGGCTCCACTGAATGTTATTTGTTTGTTTTATCTTGCTGCTTTAAATGTTCTTTCTTTATCTTTGGTTTTTGATAATTTCATTATGATGAGCTGTTGGGTATTCCTCTTTGGATTGAATTTTACTGGTAACCTCTGAGCTTCCTGTACCTGGATGCTATCATCTTTCTCCATACTTGGGAAATTTCCAGC
>NW_007733688.1:51546-52845 GCF_000696425.1 Galeopterus variegatus | reverse complement strand
TTTTTTTTTTTCCTATTCCATGGTGGATTAAGAGCAACCAACACCACTTAAACACTGCATTGGAAATAATTTGCTGTCCTGCCATTAATTCCTGATTTGGGGAAGACTCACTGTGGGCACTGGAAATTGAATGCTGTGCCTAAGCTAAATTGCTCCCTTGCCATTGTTTCTCAGTCTGCAGAAAACCTTGCATGGACCAGATTTTTATTGTTGGCCTTTTAGTCACTTCTGGATAAGGGGGACACTCCACAAGAGTAACTGGGCTGTGTGGGAAATCTGGTCTGGGATTGAGTCTTTCCTGCAAATTGTGTCCCCTGTAGTTGTTGCACCAACTGGTCTCTATTGTATGGCTCCCATGCTGATCAACAGCTACCAGTATTGTTCCTCAGTGCACCCCTAGTGGATGAGCCCCCACCCCAGTAGTCCAAATATTTCCCATGG
Organism: Galeopterus variegatus; assembly: GCF_000696425.1. Taxonomy (NCBI): domain Eukaryota; kingdom Metazoa; phylum Chordata; class Mammalia; order Dermoptera; family Cynocephalidae; genus Galeopterus; species Galeopterus variegatus. The sequence continues at coordinate 52,404 of NW_007733688.1, read as the reverse complement.
GGCAGGCCCCATACCTATCCCTCCAAAGATTTACAGACCTCTGGGCAAAACAGACATCCACCTCTTCCTTTATCCCCTCACCTCTGATACAGCAGGTATAGTGGCCTTCTCTGTGTATGGTGCTATGCTGACCTTGAAAGTGGGATTGTACCACAGTTTATTTATACATTCACCTATTGAAAGATGTCTTGGTTGCCTGCAAGTTTTAGCCTTTATGAATAAAGCTTCTATAAACACCCATATATAGGTTTTTGTGTAAGCATCTGTTTTCAGTTCCTTTGGTTAAATACCAAAGAGTGATTGCTGGATCACATGGTAAGAGTATGCCTAGCTTTTAAGAAAACCACTAAACTATCTTTCAGTGTGGCTGTATTAGTTTGCATTTCTACCAGCAATGAATGAGAGTTCCTGTTGTTCCAGATTCTCACTAGCATTTGGTATTGTCAGCGTTCTGGATTTGGACCATTCTGATAGATGTGTAGTTGTATCTCACTGTTGTTTTAACTTGAATTTCCCTGATGACACGTTATGTGAAGCATCTTTTCATGTGCTTATTTGCCATCTACATAACTTCTTTGGTAAGGTGTCTGTTAAGATCTTTAGCTCATTTTTTAATCAGGTTGTTGGTTTTCTTATTGTTAAGTTTTAAGTGTTCTTTGTATATTTTTGACAGCAGTTCTTTATCAGAGGTGCCTTTTAAATATTTTCTCCTAGTTGTACTTGTTTTCTTATTCTCTTGATGTTGTCTTTTGCAGAGCAGAAGTTTTTAATATTAATGAAGTCAAGCTTATCAATTATTTTTCTCATGGATCATGCCTTTGCTGATGTATCAGAAAAATCATTGTCATACCCAAGGTT
>NW_007733688.1:50129-50980 GCF_000696425.1 Galeopterus variegatus | reverse complement strand
TTTTTTTTAACAAGATAGTAGATACTAAAATCAAACTCTCTTGATTACTGTAGCTTTATAGTAAGTCTTCAGATCAGGTAATGTCAGCCCTTTGACTTCATTCTTCTTCTTCCATATTGTGTTGGCTCTTCTGGGTCTTGCCTCTCCATATAAACTTTAGAATCAGTTGTCAATATCTACAAAATAGTTTTCTGGGGTTCAGATTGGGATTATATTGAATCTATAGATCAAGTTGGGAGGAAGTGACATCTTGACAATATTGAGTTTCTCCATGAACATGGAATCTCTCTCCATTTATTTAGTTTTTTTTATTCTTTTCATCAGATTTGTATAGTTTTCGTCATATGGATTTGCTCATATTTTGTTAGATTTATACCTCAGTATTTTATTTTGGCAGTGCTAATATGAATAGTACCATGTTTTAAGTTTCAAATTCCACTTTTTCATTGTTGGTATAGGAAAGCAGTTTATTTTTGCACATTAACGTCATATCCTGCAAACTTGTGTAATTGCTTATTAGTTCCAGAAGTTTTTTAGTTGATTCTTTCACATTTTCTACATAGATGATCATGTCACCCACGAAGAAAGACAGTTTTATTTCTTCCTTCCCAATCTGTATACCCTTTATTTCCTTTTCTTGCCTTATTGCGTTAGCTAGGACTTCCAGTACAGTGTTGAAAAGAAGTGTGGGAGGGAATATTCTTGCCTTCTTCCTGATCTTAGTGGGAGGGCTTCATTTTTCTTCCAATCAGTACGATGATACCTGTTTTTTTGTAGATACTCTTTATCATGTTGAGGAAATTCCCCTCTATTCCTAGTTTAACAAGAGTTTTTATCATGAATGGGTATTG
>NW_007733688.1:45793-49250 GCF_000696425.1 Galeopterus variegatus | reverse complement strand
ATTCTTTTTATACAATGTTGGATTTGATTTGCTGATATGTTGTTGAGGATTTTTGCATCTATGTTCATGAGAGATATTGATCTGTAGTTTTCTTTTCTCATAATGTCTTTGTTTGCTTTTGGTATTAGGGTAATACTGACCTCATAAAATGAGCTAGGAAATGCTTCCCTCTGCTTTGGTCCTCAGAAAGAGATTGCAGAGAATTGATATGATTTCTTCCTTCAATATTTGATAGAATTCACCTGTGAACCCATGTGGACCTGGTGCTTTGTGTTTTGGAAGGTTATTATTGATTCAATTTCCTTAATAGATATAATATTAATTCAGTTATTAATTCAATTTCCTTAATAGATATAATATTATGTTTAGAAGGTTATTATTGATTCAGTTTTCTTAATAGATATTCTGATTGTTCCTTCTTGTATAAGTTTTGGCAGATTGTCTCTTTCAAGGAATTGGTCCATTTCATTTAGGTTATCAAATTTGTGGACATAGAGTTGTTCACAGTATTCTCTTGTTATCCTTTTAATGTCCATGATATGTGTAGTAATGTCCCCTCTTTGATTTCTGATATTTGTAATTTGTGTTCTTTTTTTCTTAGGCTGGCCTTTAAGGCTTATTGATTTTATTGACCTATTCAAAGAACCAATCAGCTTTTGGTTTCATTGATTTTCTCTATTGATTTCCTGTTTCCAGTTTTACTGATTTCTGGTCTAATTCTTATTAATTCTTTTTTTATGCTTACTTTGGATTTAAGCTGCTCTTATTTTTCGAGAGGGGAGGAAAAAAATTGCTCCTATTTTTCTAGTTATCTAAGATGGAAACTTAGATTATTGATTTTAGATCTTTCTTTTCTAATATATGCATTCAGTGCTATAAATTTCCCTCTAAGCACTGCTTTCACTGTATCTTATAAATTTTGATAAGTTGTGTTTTCATTTTCATTTAGTTCAAAATATTTAAAAATTTACCTTGAAATTTCTTCTTTGACCCATGTGTTATTTAGAAGTATGCTGTTTAATCTTTGCATATTTTGGAATTTTTTGTTATCTTTCTGTTAATTGATTTCTCCTTTAATTCTACTGTGGTCTGAGAGCAGACATTGTATGATTTCTATTTTTTTAAATTTGTTAAGGTGTGTTTTATGGCCCAGGATTTGTTCTGTCTTGGTGAATATTCCATGTAAGATTGAGAAGAATGTGTATTCTTCTGTTATTGGATGAAGTAGTTTATAAGATATCAGTTACATCTGTTGTTGATTGATGGTGTTGTTGAGTTCAACTATGTCCCTACTGATCTTCTGCCTGCTGGATCTATCCATCTCTGATAGAAGGGTGTTGAAGTCTCTAACTATGATAGTGGATTTAACTATTTCTCCTTGCAGTTCAATCAATTTTTGCCTTATATAGTTTGATACTCTGTTGTTAGGCACACACACAGTAAGGATTGTATGTCTTAGAGAATTGATCCCTTTATCATTATGTCATGACCTCCCTTATCTCAGATAACTTTCTTGCCTTGAAGTCTTCTCTGTCTGAAATGGATTTAGCTACTCCTGCTTTCTTTGATTAGTGTTAGCATGGTATACTTTTCTTCATCCACTTACTTTTAATCTGTATGTGCCTTTCTAGTTAAAGTAGGTTTTTTGAAAACATATAGTTGGATTTTGCTTTTCCATCCACTTCGGCAATCTCTTTTAATTGGTGCATTTAGACCATTGACATTCAAAGTGATTTTTGGTATACTTGGATTAATATCTGCCATATTAATTACTATTTTTAATTTGTTGGTCTTGTTCTTTGTTCCAATTTTTATCTTCCACTCTTTTTCTGCCTTTTGTGGTTTTGACTGAGCATTTTATATGGTTTCATTTTTCTCTACTTTCTTAGCATGTGTTATATATATACATATTTTTTTTTATTTTACTTTTCTAATGGTTGCCCTAGAGTTTGTAATATACATTTACAACTAATGCATATCCACTTTCAAGTAATGCCATACCACTTCATAAGTAGTGTGAGTACCTTAAAATAACAAAATAATTCTAATTTCTTCTTCCTGTCTCTTATATTATTGTTCATACATTTCACTTTATAAGTATACATAAGTATGTATATATATATATACACACCCACATACACACATAAGATATATATATAAACATACATAATAGAACACATTGTTGCTGTTATTTTGAACAAACTGTTATCTGTTAAGAGTAAGAAAAAAAAGTTTTTATTTTACCTTCACTATTTCTATTTTGCTTTTTCTTTCTTTATTAGATCCAAGTTTCTGACCTATATTATTTTCCTTTTTTCTAAAAAAATTCCTTGAAAATTTTTTGCAAGGCAGGTCTACTGGCAGCAGTTTCCCTTAATTTTTGTTTATCTGAGAAAGTCTTTATTTACTTTTGAAGGATAACTTCTCAGGATACAGAATTCTAGGTTGTTTGTTTTTTCTTCTCAACATATTGAATACTTCACTCCACCGTCTTTTTGCCTGCATGGTTTCTCAAGAGTAGTTGATATAATTTTCATCTTTACTTCCCTTATAGGTAAGGTGTTTTCCCCCTCTGGCTGCTTCTTTGATTTTCTCCAGTTTGTGTATGCTATGAGTAGTTGCAGTTTTTTTGTTGTTTGTTTTTTTGTGGGGTTTTTTGTTGGGTTTTTTTGTTCTGTTTTGTTTTGGGGTTTTTTGTTTGTTTGTTTTTTGCATTTATCCTGCTTAGTGTTCTCTGAGCTTCTTGGATCTGTGGTTTGGTGTTTGCCATTAATTTGGGAGAAATTCTCAATCGTTATTACTTCAAATATTTCTTCTGTTTCTTGCACTCTTTCTTCTCCTTCTTGTTTTCCCATTATGCATATGTTATACTTTTTGTAGTTGTCCCACAGTCCTTAGATTTTCTGTTTTGTTTTGTTTTGTTTTGAATCTTTTTTCTCTTTGCTTTTCAGTTTTTGAGGTTTCTATTGATATATCGTGAAGCTCAGAGATTCTTCTGCTAGCAGTGTGCAGTCTGTTAATGAGTCCATCAAAAGCATTCTTCATTTCTGTTACAGTGTTTCTTCAGATTGTTTCTGTTACTTATTAAGTACCTAAATAGTTGATGTTTTTGATGTTGTTGTGAAATATGATCCCACCCCCATGTTTTCAATCTATATATAGGGAAGCTTTTGGTTTGTGGTAATCTATTTTATATTTGATAACTTCACTGAATTTTCATGATACATTATCAGTTGATTCTATTGAGTTTTCAAGGTATAATTTGTAATTAATGAGAATTTCTGACAGCTATATCTCTTATTTTTATTTCATGGCATTTTGCTGTAACCAGAGCATCCAAAACCATGTTTTTTTATTTTAATAGGAATATCTCCAGAGATTTGTTATATATGATATTACCTATTCCTATAAAATATTTATTACCTTAATATTCATTTAAGCTTAATTTACAAAGTTT
>NW_007733688.1:44158-45021 GCF_000696425.1 Galeopterus variegatus | reverse complement strand
TATTTTAATAGGAATATCTCCAGAGATTTGTTATATATGATGTTACCTATTCCTATAAAATATTTATTACCTTAATATTCATTTAAGCTTAATTTACAAAGTTTTTTCTTCTAATCAGAATTAAGTGAAGTTTTTCAAATGCATGTTTTTTGTTATCTGTTGAGAACCTAACTGACTAATCCTTGCATTTCTTCATTAAACTAGTTGTTTATTGTGGATTTTTCTTCTTATTCTTTTGAAATTTGATTTGTTGTTTTATTTTTGCATCATTATTTACTAAAGATTGGTCTGTGGTTTTCTCTTTTTAAGCTATTTTTGTAGGGAGTAGAGTAGTTTTCTTTTACATTCTTTATGTTTCTTCATTTCTTCTGTGCATATGCAGTTTATATAGTTTGAAATTATTTTTATATTAAGGTGTAAAGGAGCTTTCCTATTCAATTGTCTGTGCTGGTACACATTTCAGGAATATAGAAAAATGGTGGTTTTTATAGTTCTTGCTCTTTTAGGTTTCACACTTTGTTGTGAATCTATTTTCATAAATTATATTTTTATAAATATTTACCCATTTCATAGAAGTTAACTTTATTAGGTCGAATGCTACAAAATTGCCATTTCTGTTGTGAAATTTTTCATATTGGCATTCTTTTAATTTTCTAATAAACTATCAATTTTTCCCCCCCTTTGGAAGGTTCTTAAATTTATAGTTTTTCTTTTCTTTTTTTTTTTATTTTATTTTATTTTGTCGATATACATTGGGGTTGATTATTGTGGCCCCTTACCAAAACCTCCCTCCCTCCTCCCTCTCCTCCCTCCCACCCAACAATGTCCTTTCTGTTTGCTTGTCGTATCAACTTCAAGTAATT
>NW_007733688.1:5255-42628 GCF_000696425.1 Galeopterus variegatus | reverse complement strand
CCGCCGCACTTCCCAAGCGGCGCACTGTAGCAGTGCGCCACCGGGCCGGCCCAGACATAATACTATTTTTAATGAACATTAATAGGTGTCATGTAGGAAAGAGTATTGTATGAATTTTATTTGGAATGCTGGTATAAACAAAGTTAAACAATTTTTTCTTTACTTCACTACTCTTCAGAGACTTTAATATGCTCAAATGCATTGTAAAATCACAAAAGGAGACAAAATAATATTGTTTCCCAGTCTTATTTGAATAAGGAACATCTTTTAATATCTCATGAGACTAATATTCCATGAAACATATTTTGGAAAATCTAGTCATAGCTTCCTAGTTATTTTGATGAATCAAGTCTTGAACTTACCTATTTTTTTTCCTCAAATCAATATTTTCTAATTTTATCTTTATTATTATTTTCTATTATTTTTATTATCATTCTTTTAGTTGGTTCCCCATAATAGGATATGGTTGAAATTCATTAGCATACTTACATGGGTATTCATGATCCTCCAGCAGTTATTTCTAACACTATTGCCAAATTAACTGACTCATATACACCTTACACACTCATGATATAAGAATCATATTTTCAGGTCTGAATGCCTTTGCATGTGTTATTCTTTTTGTCCATGTTCTTTTCACATTTGTCTTCTTCCTTCACTTGTCTGCTTGATACATTGCCTTTCTCTAAACATATGACCCAAACTTTAGGAAGCTTTCCTGAGTCTTTCACATCTGTTACATCCTTTTACATAGTTTCTAGTTCTTTGCTGAAATTCTCGATCTTATCTTTCATCCCCTTGAACATAGTAAACATGGCTGTTTTAAGGTGTGTATCTGATAGCTTGCTACATGGATCCCCTGTGCATCTGTTTCTATTGTCTTTTGTTTCTGATGTTTCTCTTTAATGTAATCTTGTCTCTGAAAGTCTGATTATTTTTTGTTGTGTTGGAATTTGTATTTGAAAAACTGTAGAAATCATATGAGGCCCAGAACAGTGTTATATTCCTCTAGAGAAAACATACTTCTGTAAGAAAATTAAGCCCTTAATGCCCTAAGTAGGGTTGCCACATAAAATACAAGACACGCATTAAATTTGAATTTCAGATAAATGATGAATTTACTGCATGGGACATACTTACATTAAAAATTGCATCATCTATCTATAATTCCAATTTAACTGAGTTCTGTTTGTTTATTTGCTAAATCTGGCAACCCAACCCCTAAGGCATCTATTGCATATGATGAATTAACTTATCTCCTGTGCATTTAGGATGGTTCTAGTTATGGAAGAATTGAGAAAATAGTCACTCAAATCATTTTCTTTGTTCTGTAATTCATATGAGGAGACCTGACTGACAAAGGTTGCTCCAGGTTGTGCTTTTTTTGAGGTGCTGGACAGCACTAAGTAATTCAGTATTACTGTAATACAATTTCAGGGATTGAAATCGTTTGAAGCTGGCCTACAGCCCCTGGGAGAGCTGTTCCACTTTTGTCAAAAGCTCTTTTCAGCCTCTCTTCTGCCTCTACCTGCATTGGCATATGTCCTCAGGGGGAAAAATGGCCTAAATGCTGGCTTATATCTTTGAATTTCTGTATAGATCTTGGCCTTATAATTTTTCACTATCCTGCTAGCTCTTTGATGCATTCAAGCAGATTTTTTTTTAAATGCCCAGCTTTTCTAGTTGCCTTCAGCAGGAGGGTTGGCCTAAATTACTTACAATGCCATTGCTGGAAGTAGTAAATTTTAAAACAGCAGAAGAAAAGAGCCATAGTTGAACTGTAGGTCAAGATCTGTCTGAGTGGCACAAAATCCTCTCTTTAGGAAAGAAAGGAAGCATGTATTTTGTATGTAATTTCAGTTTATGTGCTTAAAACGTATATGTTCTGAAGCAAAATATAAGGTAAAATTAGTATACTTAAGGGATCTTTTCTATCTGGAGACTAACGAGCTTGAGTTTTAACCAATCAGGAAACACTATTAACCACTTAGATTTTAGTATCTTAGGTAATATGATCGAATTACTTGGGTGGGAACAGAAATGAGTGATTTTTTAAATGGTTGGTATTTCAACCAAAAGCCCTATTGCTGTCTTTACATGTTTTCTGACTTACCTAAGGCTTAAAACATTTTTATCCTTTTTTTTTTTTTTTGTCTTTTTTCGTGACCGGCAACGGGATCGCAACCCTCAGTGTTGCCCCTGCACCTCGCTCAGCCAGTGGGCGGCCGGTCTGTATGTGGGATCCGAACCCTCGGCGGGAGCGCTGCCGTGCTTCCCAAGCGGCGCACTGTAGCAGTGCGCCACCGGGCCGGCCCTTAAAACATTTTTAAAGTGTACTAATATAACTGTAGTATAAGCTGATGAACTGGAGAATTGGTTGTCTCCTGTGTGGTATTCTTTGCATCTGGCACTTCATGGTTCTGTCAGCCATCTAAGAAACACACCACCACCCATGTTCCACAGTTATACATTAATGCATATCATAATACATCTCCACATTGGTTTTTAAAAAGAAGTTTGCATTTGTTCTGGTTCTTACAGTTTTGATATTTAATACTGTCCTTAATTTCTGTCCCTAAATAAGATAACTGTAATACATGTGGGAGTACATGGGCCTGACAAAGAACAGGGAGTGCACCAAGGGCAAAAGTCCTAAATGCACTTATGCAGAACTTAAGTGCTGATAACAGCATGTGCTGGAAACAGCAAATAGTTTCTGCTAGATTAGATAAGAACATTAAGGTCATTTCTTATCCAGCTTCACTCCCTTTTCTTTGTTTCTCAAGATGTTTTCCAAAGATTGTCCCATAGCCAATTTCTCTTTATTCCTTTCATAAGTGATTTATTAAGTTGTTTTTTTCTCTTGTATTTTCTTGTCTTCTCCATTCNTTGTTCTGTAATTCATATGAGGAGACCTGACTGACAAAGGTTGCTCCAGGTTGTGCTTTTTGTGAGGTGCTGGACAGCACTAAGTAATTCAGTATTACTGTAATACAATTTCAGGGATTGAAATCGTTTGAAACTGGCCTACAGCCCCTGGGAGAGCTGTTCCACTTTTGTCAAAAGCTCTTTTCAGCCTCTCTTCTGCCTCTACCTGCATTGGCATATGTCCTCAGGGGGAAAAATGGCCTAAATGCTGGCTTATATCTTTGAATTTCTGTATAGATCTTGGCCTTATAATTTTTCACTATCCTGCTAGCTCTTTGATGCATTCAAGCAGATTTTTTTTTAAATGCCCAGCTTTTCTAGTTGCCTTCAGCAGGAGGGTTGGCCTAAATTACTTACAATGCCATTGCTGGAAGTAGTAAATTTTAAAACAGCAGAAGAAAAGAGCCATAGTTGAACTGTAGGTCAAGATCTGTCTGAGTGGCACAAAATCCTCTCTTTAGGAAAGAAAGGAAGCATGTATTTTGTATGTAATTTCAGTTTATGTGCTTAAAACGTATATGTTCTGAAGCAAAATATAAGGTAAAATTAGTATACTTAAGGGATCTTTTCTATCTGGAGACTAACGAGCTTGAGTTTTAACCAATCAGGAAACACTATTAACCACTTAGATTTTAGTATCTTAGGTAATATGATCGAATTACTTGGGTGGGAACAGAAATGAGTGATTTTTTAAATGGTTGGTATTTCAACCAAAAGCCCTATTGCTGTCTTTACATGTTTTCTGACTTACCTAAGGCTTAAAACATTTTTATCCTTTTTTTTTTTTTTTGTCTTTTTTCGTGACCGGCAACGGGATCGCAACCCTCAGTGTTGCCCCTGCACCTCGCTCAGCCAGTGAACGGCCGGTCTGTATGTGGGATCCGAACCCTCGGCGGGAGCGCTGCCGTGCTTCCCAAGCGGCGCACTGTAGCAGTGCGCCACCGGGCCGGCCCTTAAAACATTTTTAAAGTGTACTAATATAACTGTAGTATAAGCTGATGAACTGGAGAATTGGTTGTCTCCTGTGTGGTATTCTTTGCATCTGGCACTTCATGGTTCTGTCAGCCATCTAAGAAACACACCACCACCCATGTTCCACAGTTATACATTAATGCATATCATAATACATCTCCACATTGGTTTTTAAAAAGAAGTTTGCATTTGTTCTGGTTCTTACAGTTTTGATATTTAATACTGTCCTTAATTTCTGTCCCTAAATAAGATAACTGTAATACATGTGGGAGTACATGGGCCTGACAAAGAACAGGGAGTGCACCAAGGGCAAAAGTCCTAAATGCACTTATGCAGAACTTAAGTGCTGATAACAGCATGTGCTGGAAACAGCAAATAGTTTCTGCTAGATTAGATAAGAACATTAAGGTCATTTCTTATCCAGCTTCACTCCCTTTTCTTTGTTTCTCAAGATGTTTTCCAAAGATTGTCCCATAGCCAATTTCTCTTTATCTGATAACAGCATGTGCTGGAAACAGCAAATAGTTTCTGCTAGATTAGATAAGAACATTAAGATCATTTCTTATCCAGCTTCACTCCCTTTTCTTTGTTTCTCAAGATGTTTTCCAAAGATTGTCCCATAGCCAATTTCTCTTTAATCCTTTCATAAGTGATTTATTAAGTTGTTTTTTTCTCTTGTATTTTCTTGTCTTCTCCATTCTTGAGGGAGTTTTCTTGGTGCAGTCCCTTTGGGCTTCTCATTGCTCTGAATATTTGGGTTCTGAGTAGTCTTTGCATCTCTGTCACACCGGAAGAAGTGACAAGTACACAACTCATTTTCAAACTTACAATAAGTGTTTCAGTAGAACTAAGTATTTTTGCTCTTTTTAAAAAAGTTTTAAAGTTTTTTTTAAAGTTTTAAAAAGTTTTTTCTCCATAGAGAGCAGTTAGTTTCTCTTTTGATGATCACGTGTTTAAGTGATATAGTTATAAATGAAGCTATTAAACTTCTTTCAATTTTTTCATTAGCTTTAATAAAAAATTATTGTAAGCATGTCTTAAGTTTGTATTTCTGAAAATTTTTTTGAAGAGTTACGAAATTGCGACTGCCCTAGAAAATCAAAGCCACAAAGTTCGGTATTCAGATTCAGTGGAAAACGGATCAATTATATTTTCTCTTTCTGGTAAGGTATATTTGCTAACTGCCTTGGTTTAAGTTTCTTATAAAATATGTGGGCATAAATTCTAATAATTTCATAGTTCAGTAACCATGTAATAAGTTTAAGGTGTTATCTTTTGGGAGAGGTAAATGTATAAAACTTTGTTACTGCTGCAAAAGCAGTGCATGTAGCCGGTTACAAAATATATTCCTTTTAAACTTACAATTGTTAAAATAAAGCTGAACTAGTGTATCCTGGTAGAGAACAGAAAAACTACTTGCTCTGGAACTAAGATGAACATAGAAAAAACTACCTTCCCAACAATTAATACTTACATTAAACTACTACCTGTACTAACAGAGGCCAACATCATGACACTGGTCAAAATATATATATATATAGGAAAGTGTTTTTCATGATTTTGTATGAGAATTTGCTGAATATAATGTAAACAATATTAACTAAAAGAATCATATGAGGACTCATATGAGGACTAATAAATGTTCCTTAAATCATAAAACATACAACTGTCAGTCATGGGCAAAGTACGGAAGGAATTAGATTAGAATAAGAGAAACTGGGGTGGTGGGAAAGGCACAGCTCCACCTGTGCTTGGAAAAATGATAGAAGTGATAAAAGACTTGGAGGTAAAGGATTTTATCAGGAGGGTTGCAAATAGACCTGTACTCTAGCAGAGGTTTTGGAAGACAAACGCTTTCAAAACCTCCTAGAAATAGTCCTCCAGGATGAAAGTGGTCCAGCCTCAAATTCATTCTTCTGGTCGAACAGAGAGCCCTCTAGGGAGAAGTAAAATATTTTTGGTAAATACTATGTGCCTTGACCACTTTATATACATTATCATCTTTGGTTCTTCTGCCAAACCTAACAAAGCATTATTATTCTGTTACAGATGAGGAAACTTACATTGAGGGGTTATAAAAATTGCCCAAGTATATATTCATTTAGTATGTAATCACATAGTCACTTTTCTAGATGTCTTTCCCACATCTTTTGAAGAGCTATATTTAATCGTTTCCCTTCAGAACCATAATTTTGGGTCTGACACTGTTTCAGAGATCCCAGATATCTGGGATTTATACTGATTTATTTAACTCTTTATGTTCTGGGCAGAAGGTTTTTTTCCAGCAAGAAATAATTGAAGGCTTGCCTAAGACTACCTTTCATTAGTTGATTTCCAGCTTTTAAAAATTATAGGAGCTTCTGGGTTGATTAACACATGGAGGTGCCTGGGGGGCGGCAGGTTGAGAGACATTGAAGCTCCACATTCTTCCCACATGCCTTTCCCTATGCATGTCTTCCATCTGGTGGTTCATCTGAATCCTTTGTAATATTCTTTATAATATGCCAAGAAAACATTTTTAAAAATCATTATAACATGAAAATTAAGTTTTTAAATGTAATTCGTCTTTTAACTAAAAACTAAGGATTACCTTCATGTGGATAGTGCCTTGGTCTGAAAAAAAAAGTTACTAACCAAAGAAGTTCTTCTCTTAAATATTTAGAATAGGTGATTCTTTTATACAGAGCACTTCAAAGAACTACCTGAATCATTTTGTTGTGTGAGAATTGTGTTATCGTAATATCTACTCCTTATGAGTTTAAGGCCTGGATACTTTTTATGTTATACTGTTTTTGTTGATTATATTGAGTTTACAACAAAATTTGACCTATATGACAAAGTGAGATTTTATATTATATTCACCTTTCCCAGGAGTTGCATTTTTATTGATGGATGCTGAAGTATGCTTTGTGTCAGCTGAAGAAATATTTCTAGCCAAAATCAAGAAGTTTATTAACATTCACCAAAATAGCTTTTTGGTTCTGTTTGCTGCCCTGCATGGGCCCAAAGAATGGAAACTGATGTTCAGGATTCAGCAGAGGTATGGAAGAACAGCACTGCAGACTTCTTATTTTTTCTTACATTGTGTTTACTTCAGTTCTTAATTCTTTTAGGCAGGTGAGTTTTGTTTTGCTAGAAGATAAACTTTATAATGTTAACCTGTCATATTTAATGAAACACAGGCTAAATAGCCATTCTGTGAATCTGGGTGACAAGTTTCAGAGTTCATGCTGATTTATGTGCTTCTCCTGGAAGACTAAACCAAAAATGAACACTTTTTAGTCAACTAAGTTCCTGCTATAAAGCCACCACAAATCCTCCATGGAATAAGGCAAGTCATGAATGAATAAATAAGAAACAAACAACAGAGGTTTCTCTCTTTTTCCCACCTATTTAAGAGAACAGATGACAGTAAATTATGTAATCTGCATAACTTATGAATTCTTTTTCAGATTCCTGGGTAGTAATTTAAGGATACTTCCAGTACACAACACAGTAAATGCTGTTAATCTTATGTGCACTATAGCTAAGGTGAGTTGCCTGGGGAAAACGGCACATGTATACATACATACTATCTTAGTCCGTTTGTGTTGCTATCACAGAAATACTTGAGACTGGGTAATTTCTGAAGAACAGATGGGACAGCTGCATCTGGCGTGAGCCTCAGGCTGCTTCTACTCATGGCAGAAAGCGGCAGGCAGTCAGCAGGTACAAGCAGATCACAAGGCAAAAGGAAGCAAGAGAGGCGAGGTGCCAGGGTCTTTTTAAAACAACCAGCTCAGGCCGGCCCATGGCTCACTTGGGAGAGTGCGGTGCTGGTAACACCAAGGCCCCGGGTTCAGATCCCATATATAGGGATGGCCAGTTGCTCACTGGGTGAGTGTGGTGCTGACAACACCAAGTCAAGGGTTAAGATCCCCTTACCGGTCATCTTTTTAAAAAGAAAAAAGAAAAAAGAAATAAAAACAACCAGCTCTTGCAGGAATAGAGCGAAAACTCACTCATTAATCCCCCCACCCAGGGAGAGCATTAATCCATTCATGAGGGATCCGCCCCCATGACTCAATCAGTTTCTAACACTGCCACATTCAGGAACAAATTTCCACATGAGTTTTGGCAGGGACAACACATCCAAACGCTATCACATACTCATGTATTTTAAGGTTTCTGACTTCAAATTATCACCCTTTAGAAAAGGACTGACCAATACCCTGCTTCTGTTCCCCTCAGAGAAGCTGCTATTTCAGCATGCAACTCTCCCAAGTCTGAACTCCACCAGTGGCTTATCAATTTATTTTCAGTAGCCACTACCCACTTATGACTCATTTTGGGCCAAAGGAGCATTTGGCCATATATACATTGTTCTGGCCCTCTTGGTTACTTGTATCTTTTTTTAAATTCTAAAATATAAGTATTGGTCAGATTAAAGTCATGTACTGTCAGAGTGCAGATATTTTATATCTTTACCAGCTGTCTGCTTTTTTTTTTTCACATTTGTCCTCTGTGATGTTTGCCCAGACACCCCCAAATTCCCTAGGCAAAATTAGGTATTCCTTATTCTTGTACTTGGAACACATCCCCATTAAAGCAATTCTTACAGTATTCTACTTTTTGGCTTGCATGTTTGAAATTCCTTGAAGACAGAAATCAGGTATTTTCTTCTCTATTATTACTCTTATAACTCATATGTAGTTATTTAGCACACAGGAGATCAAGAAATACTTGCTGACTGAATGAAAGTTAGGTATTTTTTTATGTGACTCTGTAAAAATATCTTATTTCTATAAATAATGCTGCATATTTGTGTCTTCTTCCAGACTTCCTCCAAACCATACATAGACAGCATCTGCTACAGAATGATAACAGCTAAAGCTTACATCATTGAGCAAAGTCCTGTTTGGAAAACACTTCAAAAGATAAAACTGAGTGATTCAGTTAACCCCAATTAGAATGCCAATTATATAAATGGAAGAATATTAAAATAATTAGGTCTGTTCAATTAAAATGTTCAAATATAAATTTACTTTAAAGGTGTATATATTAATTTAAAATATATACAATTAAAAGTGATTTTTAAGTCTTGTTGAGTGATTCTTTTAATGTTTAGAAAAGAATTGGTACATACATATATTATGAAACTCAGATGCAGTTTCTTAATGATACAAATTAAATTGGATGGACGAATATTTGGTAGGAGATAAAAATACATAATTTTCTAATTAGCTCCTTAGACTAAAGGAAAAGTCATACATATTTTTTAGGTTTTCCACAAGGGCAGCCAGTATTTCTAAAATTACTCTTTGCAGATGCTTTCACATTGTAACTTCTGCTGGGAGGTAGTGATGGGACTCTGTTCCCAAAGACTCCTCCTGAGGCAAGGAAAGGGAGGGAAGCTAAGAGAAGCAGTCAACTGGCCTGAACTCAAACTTCGTTCTAGACTCTTACAGTGGTATGATATACAACTTAACACTAACTCTAAAATATTACATAGCATCTAACTGGAGCAGAAAGTATATCAGTATTTTTATAATCTCACTACAACTATATGAGTGAATAAAGACAATTCAACTACATTTTATGAAATACAAAATTATTAGTTTGTACTGGATTTTCAGAAGTAGAATTTTAGAATATATATGAGGGGGGTCTTCAGAAAGTTCATGGAAAGATATGTATTACATTTAATTCCATTTTTCCATGAAATTTTTGAAGTGCTCTCATCTGGGCATTATTTACATGTATATATCTTTGAAAAACCAAAGAATACTATCAATCCAAAAAGGTATCATTATAGAAACTAATAAATAAGAAAAGCTATATTTATTTCTCCCAACAGTGTTCTTACAGAAAAATTTTTATAAAGGTATATGGAAAATGTAGTATTAGTTTTTATTTAGGAAGTGAAACTTTCACTTTATCCCAGTATTTTCTTCAGAGGTAGACTTTGTTTTTATTTCAATGAGTTCTTCTACTCGAGCCAGAACACTTTCAATCAAATCAAATGTGAAAAGAGCTGAATGTAGGACCTGCAGTGCCAAGAAAAATTAGTGTTATTAATGCTGCCTCTAAAACAAACACAACAAAACATAGAAAAGACCAGCTGGATGTAGTTTATGAAAAGTTCAGATTACCTTAAGCTGCATTTCAGGAGGCATATTAGGGATCTCTTTTCCACCTACAGTAATAGAACAAAGATCTTTAGCCTTCTGGACTTCTGAAAGAGAAGGAAAAAAACCCTGAGTCACATTTAACCATTAAAACTCTCAGATTTCAATAATAAATTTATAAGCTACTTTTATCATTCACTAACTTAAAAAATGCATTAGTTATTTGTGTAAATTATTGAGTTTTATTGTTTAACAGTTCAGGGTATACTTATATCAACCTATAAGCAAATAAAATTAAATATCAAAATTCTGCAACATGTGAATTAATGATTCTTTAGGTAAACAGCATTATCTTGGCATGTAGAGGATGCGTGAAACATTTTTCTTTGATATATAAAGAGAATTATAGCTGTTTTACTAGGCGGGTGAGATGGAGGGTGGGCCCAGCAATACCAAAGGAAGTACAATGGTACCCAAATGGAAATACTTATACTACAATCAGATTCTTAATCAGAACTTGAGGCTTTAAAACAGAATATGCTTCAATTTGGTCTAAATCTTCATTAACTCAGTTTCAGTATTAATTGGCCTATAGATCTGCTAAGAATCATTTTAATTATAAACTAAATGACAGCTGTCATGGTCCCTTGTTTGTATAAGTTAAATAAGTACAAGATAAAGTTCTTTATTTTGAATATAAATATAACAATTCCAAAATCTGACTAATTTTTAGACCTAACTAAAAACAAAATTGCACAGTACCAACCTTGGCTATTTTTAATTTCAGCTTCATAATGTGCTTTTGACATATTAAGTCCTGTATGGAGTGGCTTTAAGAAATTATTTTCAATCTTCCTGAGTTCTGTCCATAATCCAGTCTGTTCACAAGAATTAATGAAATAATTAGTTATTTGGTTCAATATTTATTGATTGCCTACCATTACTAAACATTAAGTTGAGAACTAGAGAAACAAAAATGAATAAAACATGGTCCCTGCTTTTCATGATACATTTACTGTTTAATAACACATTTACATCTAGTTTATGTTATGTTAATACCAATCAAAACAAAAAATAGCAATAGAAACAAAAATGTACTCAGGTCTCTACACTCACTTCCACACCTGGTTTTGGTATCTGTAACTAGTTTTATCCATGAGAAAATTGAGGATAATTCACACAGCCTGAGACATTTCTCTTCCCATATAACATCCCCATGATGACTCTATCTTATATATACCTTCAACTCTTGACCTTTCAGTTGATATCCCTCCCGCAGATCTAGTAGTTCTAGAGGATTCTTTCCCTTCCCTATTGATGGAAACTTTTCTAATAAAAAGCTAATTTGGAAAAACCTTGGTGACCAATACAAATGGAGATTTTATCTGTCTAGGACTCCCGCAGATCTAGTAGTTCTAGAGGATTCTTTCCCTTCCCTATTGATGGAAACTTTTCTAAAAGCTAATTTGGAAAAACCTTGGTGACCAATACAAATGGAGATTTTATCTGTCTAGGACACCTTAGAGTTATTTTGTCATGTATCCGAGAGGTTTTTATTCCAAGATCATTTCCTTCTATGGTACTAAAGGAGGAGACTCATGAAGTCTTAATTTTATTAAAAAAGAAAAGAAAAGAGGAAAATACACTGGTATTGTAAGTTTCTAGGTACTCTTTATGAAGGAAAATATCTTGGTAAAAAAGGGAAACTTAGGAATCCAATTATTCTTAAAACAATAAAATGGACCATTTGAAAGCTTTTTTTGTAGTGAACTTATTTTGATCCAAGGAGTATAACATTTTACTTTAGCCCTCCAAATAAAATCTACACATACATATGCTGAATAATTGATAACATTAATGACTGTCACACATATCCTTTTCAATTAAATCTGCTCTTTCTCATTTCTCCTGTACTGATAGGAAAAGTAGTTCTGGCGAGAAGCTAGATAAAAAGCCAAAAACCTCAAAAGTATGCAGTCTCCTTCACTTCAGCATTTATGAACTTATCCTGAGGAAATAATTAAAGATGTATGTTGTAATGATTCTATTGCAAAGATATTTTTTAAAGTAACGTTTAAATAGTGAAGAGGTGGAATTCATGAAAATATTTCACAACAGGAGATTGCTAAGTAAACTGGTATATTCACGAAATGGAAAATTACACTGTGATTAAAATATTGTTCTTCATTACATATTGGTGAATGGGGAAAAGGTTACAAAACAGTACAGTATGACTAAAAACATAAAATACCAGAAATGGCTGAAGTCCCTTTTATTCAAGAAGTAGCCATTATCTACAATGTCAGTATTTAGCATTCCTAATGTATGAGTCACTTAATATAACTTTTCATGTTTAAAAACATGTAAATGGTATCATACTGTACCTATCTTGCTTTGGTTTCCTTTTTATTTATTAGTCTTGTATTTTTGAGTTACTTATGTTGTAGCTTTAATTTTTTCATTTTAATAGGTTTATCGGCATTCCACTATACTGTACAATTTATCTTGTTACTAATTTTTTAGTATTTCAAAACCATGTAACACTGAAATTGCTGTATATGTTTTCCTATTCACACGGGGTGAAAGTTTTTCTAGGATGGTGTTTTTCAAAATTTTTTACCATGACCCACAGTAAGAAATAAGTTTTACATCACAACTCAATATACATTTATTTATATAGTTGAAAAAAAAAGTTTCCCAAAGAATCCTTTCTATATGTAGGTATAATTTTATTAATATTTAAATATAATGCAGAAAAAAACCCAAATAATTCAAAAATAAACATCAAGATGAATTTTTATATGCAAGGGTACTTCAAAAAGTTCATTGAAAAACAGAATTAAAAGATAATATGAGGCTTTCCATGAGCATTTTGAAGTACCCTAGTAATGAATGTGTGTGCCTATGGTTGGTTCATGGGTAATTTCAGTTTACTGCAGTATTAAACCTGGTTCTTTTCATTTATTACTTTTAAAAGTCAGGTTTACTGAGCTGTCATTTACATACAGGAAAATACAGGCTTTTTAGCTGTACAGTTCTATGAGTTTTGACAAAGATATATATATTAATGTAACCACCACCACTGTAAACATATATTGTCACTGTGAAATCCATGACTCCAGAAATTCCTTTGTGCTGCTCTGTAGTCAATTTTTCCCCTACCTCCAGCAACCACTGACCTGATTTTTGTTTATATAATTTTTGCCTTTTCCAGAATGTCATATAAATGGAATCATAAATGTAGCCCTTTGTTGTAGAAACTCACAAGATGATTCTAAAACTTATTTGGAAAAGGAGCCATGATAGCCAAAACAATTTCAAAAAAGAATAAGTTAGCAGACTCACATTAATTGAAGATTTACTGTAAAGTGTAACTAGTTTTATCCATGAGAAAATTGAGGATAATTCACACAGCCTGAGACATTTCTCTTCCCATATAACATCAGGTTTATGAGAGTGACAGGCCCCCGCACAGGTTGCCCAAGTTCCCCAGGAAGCCCTTTCGAATAAAATCCACGAACATATGTTCGTTTTTAATGGCTTTACATCTTATTTAGTTTTTCCAACTTTGTTCAAATCCAAGAAAATGTATAAACTGGCAAAATGATAGGTGATAATTTGAAACCGGGATAGAGACAGCAGCTGTTTGAGTTTTGTCCCCAGTAGTTTTCAGTTATGAGCACACAATTGAAAAAGATCCTTTCGCTGGTAAACATGCTTTGCAAAGCCACTGTGTTTCTCCTCTCCATGTTTACATTTTAAAAATAGAAGTTGTAGTAAAGAGTACATTTACGTATAATACACCAGTAAAGCTAATTTTGTGCTCGAGTTAAACTTGCTCTTTCCTCCCAGCAATGAGCTGAAACTCGTCTATCCTGGACAGTAAGAGCCTCTGGACAGTTTCTCCCTAGGACACTGGATGTTCGGACCCCTAAGTGATGATTAGGTGCTTGGTGTCATGTCCTTTATTTGAAGGCAAACCTCTGAGAGAAGGGACAGGGAAGGAACCATGCACTTAAATGTTTGCCAAAAGCAATAGTTTTGTTTTATCCAGAAAGTCGATGAAAGCTCTAATTTTGTGTAGTTCCTTTGGGGCAGGCCCCCCCCCCCACCTTTTTTTCTTTTTGTAATGCTTGGGGCAGTGCATAGTTTACAAATTAGTTAATAAGCACCTGATAATATGAATTGAGTTTAAGTGACTGAATTGAATAACCTTACTTCATAGATGATTGGCTTAAACTTCAAGAAGAGGCCCATTCCCTCCTAGGAATAACAGCAGTTTTCCACTGCCAGGGGTGATTCTGAGCACTGTGTTAACTGACTGAATCCTCGGGTGGGCGCTGTAGTGGGGTGCCATTGTTCCCCACTATACAGAGGAGCAACTGAAGAGACACACTGGTCATGGAAACCGTAGGTGGTGAACAGGGTTTCATTCACAGAGCTTGCCTCTAGAGCTACCCCGCTAAATTGCTGCCCATGACCATAGCACTTGGAAAGTTTGAATCCTATGGAAATTTTCACTTAAAAAATACTCACGTGCTTGGAACAATTCTATTTCTTGTGTTCCATGAAAAAGAAATTATGAAAAGTGCTTTGTTCACACTATTTTGTATTTTGTTTATTTGCAAAAGAACTTTTTGAGTAAGCACTCAGGAATGCAAAATACTACATTCCTGTAGCTGATGAGGAGACCCTTAGTGAGCTCTAATCTGCGAAGTTTTTGAACTTTCACATTTTTATAATTGGGACTTTTTGTTCAGATTGTACCACTGTTGCAATTCAAACTATTTGGAGCTTTCTAGAACAGGTAGTCATTTGAAACCTTGGTAGAGACACCCAATTCAAATTTGAGTTTTAGGATACTAATTAAAAGTTCTTATGATTGTTCAGTCTTTCCATTTTAAATAAATTTATTTTACTTGCTTTAAGGATGAAAAGAAGGAAAGAAGAGAATGGAAAAAATAAGATAAGAACACTAAGGCATCTAAGTTTGAACTAGTAATTTCTTTTGGAAATCTGTCATAATTGCAGAGTTATTTATGCCCCTCCTCCCCCAAGGAGATGTGTTGGTGTCGAGTAGGGTTGGGTCTGGAGCTCACAGACCCCTCAAGCCTGTTGTCCAGACTGGGTCACAAACCCTTCACACACCAGGCTGGGTCACCAGACCCCTCACATGCAGGTCTATGAGCTAGGTAACTGGCAAAAAGGTCCTTGGAGCCTTGGTTGAAGAGCAAGGCCATGCAGGGCAGATGCCCGAGGCAGTAAGAAAAGTGCCAGCCAAGTGGCAGCGCTGCACATGTGCACTAACTCCACGCACACACAACTCATTTACAAAGGATGTGCCGCACCACCCCCAACCGGACCTAATGAGGGGGGGCCTGATTAAATTATTCTATTTTCCTAACACTTGGCATTTGACTTCCCAGGGAAGAAATGCAAAATGTTTAACAACCTGCATGGCAGGGACACTGGATAATCAGAGCAGATACAAGCTCCAAACAATCACTAGGGTGTTAGATGCTGGCAGAAGTTTGTTCTGCTCAGGTCCAAAATTAGATACTAGAATTGATATGTCCAAAATTCGATACTAGAATTGATAGGACCTCATTCCATCTTCTGAGTAAATTTCATAGCATAATGGGAAGTCTTCTGTAGTGGAACACTAGGATTATATATCCTTGTTATCCACCTTTTGATTTGAGTAATCAGTTAAGCTACCCAAACCTACTTTTCCACATTTGTCAAAACAGATAATACCAAATCTTTTAGTCTTATACGATTGTTGAAAAGGATAAAACAAATAATGTTATGTGTTTGAGTTTGGTTTGTTTTTTTTTCAGTTTGTTAAAAATGGTTGAGCTTATGATTTGTGCACTTTTCTATATGTACATTAACTTTAAACTTTTACTAAAGAAAATATAAAGCAAGAGTACGATAATCTTGCCCATTCAAAATTCAAAGATATGGCAGTTTGACCTTTGTAGAATGTAGCAAAAAAATAACAGGCCTTCACCCAGCCAACTTGTTCTAACTTAGGAGTTCCACAAAACTGTGATGCTAGTGTCCAGATCCATATTGATTAGAAGCAGTAAATCAGGAGGAAGATTGACTCACTTGAACAGCTCATGGTGGCAAATGACAAGGTTGAAACGGACTCATAAAAAGCAGGTCTGAAAAACTGAAGAAGCTCAACCTTTTGGGGGCACATCGTGAAGAAGCAAATAACCCAGCTCACCATTAACTACTCCTGAAAACAGCACAATACAATAATGTATTTGTTAATTATGACCCTGATCCATCAAGGAAAGGTCCAGTCCTGTACAGTATGTTCTGCTTAAGAAGACAAGGACATAATACATTTTAGAAAGATACCCATCGAAAGTGGATTATCCTTATTATTGTTGGTGTTGTTATTTTTAATCTGGGTGCACAGCAGGATAAACTGTCAGTAATTGTAAAAAAAAAAAAAAAATTGTTCCCCAAAATGACTTTATGACCATATGGCTGACACTGTGCTATGCCACTCTTGAAATTGTCTCTTTCAGGTCTGCGTAGAATATTACCTGTATCTGTCCTGCATTGCCACTCAGAGAGGCTGCATAGAATATGGAGAGAATATGAACTTTTGGCTTAGAGATATGAGTTCAAACCTTGGATGCACTGGGGCTGTTTTAAGATGTGTATAAGTCCCAGGCATCCTACTAAAAATAAAGTATTTTAAAATTGAAGTATAACTTACATACAATAAAGTGCATACAACTTAATTGTACAGCTTAGTGTATTTTACATATGCATATACGTGTGTCCATCACTCTTCAGAAAGGACTTAAAGAAAGGGTGTTGACAGATGGTGGTACTATTATCCACAACTTGAACTAGAACTTAACACCAAGTCTAGGTACTGAAGACCACCAACCTGATCTTTTTCTCTTTTCCTGTCCATGAGCAAATCATTGCCTGTGTTGGACTTGACTCTGCTTACATCCATTGCTCAGGCCATGAAGGCTGAGACTCACTGCCTTCCCCTTCCCCTTGGCCCACCGTCACCACTAGCTTGTCAGTACTCCAGCCTACGTCCCGCCGAGTGTATTAATCAATACCTTGATTTAGTCCTTGGCTGTTCTGCTCACAATAACCTCTTCTCTTCTCCTTTCCTGTTTCCCTCTCTTCTTTTTCCTTGTTTTTTTCTTTTTTTTTCTCTCTCATTGTCTGTTTCTTACTCCTTGACCTCCAATATTCTTTAAGCACCTTAATTGGAGTCTGTCTCAGTAGAGATAACTCTTGTATCTCTGCTTCCTAACTGTGCCTGCTGTGCACCAGCAAAAAATAAAAATAAAAAATAAAAAAGACAGCCCTGAACTTGTAAACATGTTATGCAAGTATTCTAGAAGTTTATTTCTAAATTTCTTTAAAGAATATTTTATATGATGTTTTGGCTGTTATATTAACTCACAAAATCATGCAAATCCACAAGGTGACTGAAATAATACTCAGAGTTGCTGGTCCACCTGGGACCAGTGAGCCCCTGGAAGCAACCTGCCTCGCTCTGATCTGAGTTCAGAGCCTTTTGGGATCCTGTGAGAATGGGACAGAGTTGTGTAGAAGGCACCAGAGGAAGCTTCACTTACTGCCCCGGAAATGTCAGGAGAGGGCTCAGAGTAAATAAAAACAGAGGATGATGGAGGATGATTTCGTGTCATGGATGGGCAGAAATGAGTGTAAGTATGTGCAGCTGCTCATAAATCGAGTGCTGTGCTGGGGACGAACATATCACATAGTACAGGGAAGTGTTGAAGGAGCTTGTAGAGAGAATGGATTGAGAATCTGGACTCCAGGGCCTTTTACTGCATGGATCTGTAATCTACAGTTATCATCACTTCGTGCTATTTTTCACATCAGGACAGTGATGGGGCTGGATAAGACCTGCAAAGTTCTTTCTGATTCTAATATCCTTTGATTTTCATGATTATTAAACTCACTACGGAGTTGGAAATTATAATGCCATGAAATTCACTAGCAATTCTAAAATAGAGAATCAGACCACCTCTCCTGCAACATTGATTTGGGATGTCCGTATTGAGGTCCTAGAACTGGCTAGTCACATGGTTTACTGGTGATTTGAAGACCAGTGCCCTGTGGGATCTTCAAAAGCAAAAATATGAAACAAAACAAAATATCCATACATTATCCAATTGCCCAAATCCTAAAAGAAAGATTAAAAACTATGCATTTTGAACAATATTTTTGAATCATTTTATCTTTTTACTAATTTTTTCATAAAGATTTATTTTGCATCTTATATTCTATTCTCACTGTAAATGATGCTTTCCTGTGATGCACTTAATATCCACAGACATCAGATATAAGGTAAATAGAATTGTAATAAAAATTTAACTTCTAGGATTAGGCAATTGGAACAAATATACAATATTTCTCAACAATCTGGTCTGGTGTCTAAACCTCTCATGATAAAACTTTAGCCTTCTTATCGTTCTGGTTCTTAACTGATTTTGCCAAAACTTCTGGCCATCTTTCGGTGAACATTTCCACCTAAAATACAAATAATTTATAGCACTCATAATTAGTTTTTTAATCCTACAATTTTTAAAAAATGTATTTATTAATTTCTGTTTGAAACATTTTCAAGCTTGAGAAAATTAAGTAAGAATCTGGTGGAATTACACTGTGTTGTGCTTTTCACAGATTTGGTCAGATTTCTGTCTTTCATAAAGTAAATAAATAACTATTTTCTTAGGTAGAATGTCTAGTGCTTTGTACTTATGCACATAGGGCAATTTACAGTTTTCAAAGCACTTTCCTACATTTGGTTTTATTTATCCATGTAACAACCTCCTCAGGCAGATAAGAAAACCGAAGCCCAAATTCACAGATAAATGATCAGTATTTCTTATTCCAGAACACAAACCAGCATGGCAAAGTGAAAGAAGCACAAGAATTAAAGTCAGAATACCCAGGGTTGAGTCTTATACCTGCAATGCTGTTATTTGTAGTACGTTTTGAGTCCAGTTACTCAACCTCTCTAAGCCTCAGTTTCTCCATCTGTCTAATGGGGTTAATAATATCTCACAGGGATGCTTAGGAGGATAACCTAGATTCCGCCCATCAGTCCAGACACCCATCCATTCATCTACCTACCCACTCATCTATCATTTTGAAGTTATAAAGTAGTACATTAATAATGGTATTATCATGTTATTACTATTATGACTCTGTGATTAGTTCTTTTTATGTTGTTTTTATTTTTTAAATGTTCATTTCTATATAAGTGTATTTTCAAAAAACAAGTAGGCAACACGAACTGGTAGAAAGTGAAATGCCAGAAACTGATGGTTTAGGATCTAATTCTCATTTGTGACATTAAACAAAACACACAAATCCTCTTCTGTCTCAGTTTTCCCTTTTGTAATAACATTATCTCCCCACAGAAAGTAGATCTGCGATTCAGAGACTGATTATTTCAAAATCCAAGTTGTTCTTGAATTTTAAGTGAATCTGCTCTAGAAACTTCAATAACTTTCTTAGACACATACACTACCATTCAAGAAGTTATGACTTAACTTGTATTGTACAGACTTGGAAAATGACTTCAAGTTAACAAAGGCCTTGCTTAATACAGTCTCCAATCTGATAGATTTCTTGTTAGCACTGTTGTGGTTTTCCTCGTGTAGCTTTCCACCGTACTTGAAATTATTGATTCAAGGCAATTTTTTTACTTTGAGACATTTTATTGATTTTTCTTCCTTTACATGCTTAGCTGTTGTTTAAAGTTTTATTACTTTTTTTTCTGGTTTTTATAATACATTGTTATGGAACCATAAGTCTCTACAACTTTGCCAGAGTAATTCCCAAAATTCCCTGGAAATCTTAGGACAAGTAGTTTCAGACTTTCAAATGCATGACTGAATTTGGGTCTGATCTCTGTTTCCTCTAGCTATTCATCTCCTAAGAAAGTATTCCTGGGAGCAATTTTCAGTATTAAATTAATCATAGATAAGATAGAGCTTATTTTTGCTAGCTTTTAGAATCATTTTTCTGTTGGCAATTTTGAAAGTTAACCAGGAATAAAATAGTCCTAGATTAAACCTCTTGCTATTAATTCTTATTAACGTTGAATGGCTGTGTTTTAAAAAAAACGCCTGCTGTGAAAAGTATCTGCCTTGGAAGTCATTTTAAATCTCCATAGAGTTTCTGGAGCTCATTCTACTCATTCTTTATTAGAACCTTTTAAAAATGTTAGCTAGAATATTTGAGGTGAATAGTAAGATCTTTGCAAGGTTGCCTGAGTTTTCCCCTTTTTCCTGAGTATTTTTAAGTTGCTTAGCTGACAGTAGTACCCTGTCTTCTAGAAATTCACACACTCCCTTAGGGTTTTCTAGGCTACCATAGAGGCAATTAATTGATCATTTTTGAAGAAGCATTTGTGCATGCACAGAGCTCTGGATGGTATCACTAATATTGTTTACTCCTCTCCATAAAGGTTGTTCCTTAATCCTTAACCTGATTTCCTTACATCTCAAATAGATTGGCTAATCAAGTGGACCTGAAACCTGAAGGCTCTCTGTGATCCCAGTAACTTTTAGTGCAATTTAAAGAAAAGTTTTTTAATTGAAGCATATTGATTGTTCATATTTATGGGGTACAGAGTTGTATTTCATACATATGTATAATGTGTAGTGATCAGATGAGGGTAGTTAGCAAATTCATCATCACAAACACTTATTGTTTCTTTGTGATGAGAACATTTAAGCTCCTATCTTCTAGGCATTTGCGAACATGCAGTATATTACTGTTAATTACAGATGCCTAGCCTTTTAGTGCAACTTAATAATGCTGCAGATGAGAAATAACGTTAGGATTTTCTGGTTGAGGTGTTCAAAGATTTATCCTTACACAGAGCTGTACACATTTGGCAATCACATTGAAGGAATCAGCCTTAGACGAAGGGACAAGAAATGAAATAAATTTACTTGGGGCTGAATATTCTTCAGGTTATTGGGGGTGAATTAGAGTTGCTGCGCTTATGGTTTAAAAGTATGCTTACTTGCTTTGCTTGAACAGTATTGGTGCTTATTAGATGGAATACCATTCATCTGAGTGAATATTTATTGCATACCTACAGTATAAGAGAATATAAATGGCCAGTAAATTCTGATGGTTTGTCAAAATGCAAGGCAGTGCTAAGCTTGTGTGTGGCTCCTACTTTCAAAGAGGTCACTTTCTATCAAAGCACCTAAAATTAGTCTCTTTTATTGGATATATGCTATATTGGTAGAGCAGTTAAGAAAATCTACCAACTGACTTTCTTTGCAACAGCAAAGAGTCAACAGTCGGGTTAAAGAGTAGGACAAGGAACTGCACACACAGTGCAATAGAGATTGAAGAGCTAGGAAGACAAATGGGGTCAAGGAGGCAGAAAAGCAAAGAAGTTCTCAGATGGAGTGGTGTATTGTATGGACCGTGTAGTGTATGATCAGTGCGTCATGTGAACAGGGTGTGACGTGGACAGGTGTTATATGAACAGGGTGTTGTATGGACAGTGTGTTATATAACAGGGTGTTATGTGAGCATAGTATGACATGGACCATGTGTTATATGAAAGAGTACAACATGGTCTGTGTGTTATAGGAGCAGGGTATGATGTGGACAGTGTCTTATATGATCGGGGCATTATATTTCAGAGACTTTAAGGAGGACAAAGGCTGAAAGAAAGAGTCAGCAAGAACGTCACTGAGGACTGGAGAGAAGTCTCATCAACGTGGTGTGGGTAGAACATAGATGAGTTCTAAGTGAATTAAAAATGGATGGGAGGAAATAGAGGCTGTGCTGTGGAAAAGCTTGTTGGAAAAGTTTGAGGCAAGAATACAGTGGGGCTAGAAGATAAAAGGAGGCTTATTTGCCAAGGAGAGATCCCTGCCAGATTGCAGGGATCAGCGGAGGAGCCTCCTCAGCCATGTCTCTCTGACCAGGGGAGGAAGCTTCTTTGAGGTAGAGCCTGTGGTTTCCATCTCAGGAGAATAGAAATAAGAAATGAGTATTGTCCAAAGCCAGACATGTGCCACATGCTCTCACATTCTCACCAGGGCCATTATTATTTTTATTATCTTGATTTGTTACACAGTAAGAGAATGAGGCTCTGGGAAGCTATGACTTACCCACGGTCATTTAACAAGTGGCATAGCCAGGATTGGAATCCAGGTGTGTTTTGTTTCTAAATTTATAGTCCACTCTGACTCTTATACTCTGAAATACAAATCTTTAGTCTGGCAGGTTGGCTCAGTAGGTTACAGCGTGGTGCTGATAATACCAGAGCTCGATCCCTGTACCAGCCCGCAGCCTAAATAAACAAATAGTTCTTTCAGGTATACAAATGTAAGATATGGACTGTGTGCTTTGATGTCCAAAAATAAAGCCTTTCACTTTCCCTTGCACTGCCAGAGTATTCCTTAATCACCTTCAGCATCTCAGCTGTCCCTTGTCATACCATTAACATTTCTCCACATGGAGTTTTTTTTTTTTAGATACAAACCAGGGTTATAAGTAGATTCTTCATTGAACTAGCCTTCTTAGATCTGAGTCTGTGGGCTTGCTGTGTAAAACAAATTAAAAATGTATCCAAGAGTATCTGAAGCACATTTTTTTCCTAACTGGTCTTTACCACTTTGTTGCTAAAGTTCAGGCATACTCAGGTTTTTTCTTTTAATCTTTATGAACAATAATTCAGTGGGTCTCTAATCTTGCTTTTCACACAGTTGAAGTCCAGGCTGAAATGAAAGAATGAATGAATATTGGCCTGTTGAACAAAACCACCATTCTAGTGGACAAGTGCGAAAGAACAATTAATTTCTGCTCTTGTGTGGGTGTGGTTTGGAGACTAAGGGTGCGTTAATTCATCCAGCAAACCATTCTTGAGCACCTACTGTACGCCAGGCTCTTTGTTCATGGTGGGAATTTAAAGACTTGTACCCACAGTCCTGGACCTCAGTCTCTTAGAGGAAGACAGCCTTTTATGTGAGTGTGTGTACTTCTGTGTGGCTTTGACAAAGGAAGCGTAGCCATGCATGGCGAGGATGAAAGGACTGCAGAGCAAGGCCAGGAAGCATTTAGATTAGAGCCTGTAGCTTCTATGCAGTAAGGTTTGTTTGCTCCCATAAGACAGCATGGTAACTAGTTTCTCTTTTTCTGCCAAGAAACCAGTGACCTCTTTAGGAATCCGCCCAGCTTCGACACAGAGCTGAGGTCCATCTTTGGTTGCCTAGAAACAGAACTGGAGACAGAGATTTGGTGCTTTACTGAGGGAAGAACTTGTGACTAAGTGAGGAAAGCAGACTGGGGCAATGGAGAGAGTCAAGCAAGGATGGGATCCCAGGTCAAGCCTAGATTTGGCTTGATTTGTAAGTTGGGGTCTCTGGGCAAAACTCCATCCACAGAGGTCCCATCACTTGAGACAAGGGAACTGGTCTTTTGTTCTCCAGTGTCAGTTGCTCATTGGTCACTGAAGGCAGTCGCTGGAGAAGGACGCAGCTCTGAGCCAAAGGGAAGCACCCAGCACTCATAGAAACTTTGGATAAATGCACCAGCCTGGCACAAGGGACCTGAGATGGGCAATAGCAGGATTTACTGCAAGTCCTGTGAACAAGGAGGATGCACAGGAGCAGCCTGGGCTCCTGTAGCCAGGGTTCAGAAGGGAGCACAGAAGGAAATCAGTCCTCCTCAGGTGTCACCATGGCACAGATCCAGTTATTACCAAATTAGGAACAAGATGGCTAGAGCTGTAGAAACGTTGTTGATGAAATCCTTAAACTCAAGGCCCAGACTTTGCAGTGTCAGATAGGGTGGCAGATGTCTCTGTCATTCACATAAAAGCAAAGTGATGCAGGAGTATTTGTTCAGATGCAAGTCAGCCTCAGGCTTGCAGCGTGTGAGATTTTTAAAAAGCAGAAAAAAATTACTGATAAAAGATAAGAATGTGGCCCAGGATAGGAAATTCTTTTAGTCTCACCTAGCTAAGACTTTCACTAGTTAGTGATGGAGCTGCCACCGTCCTTAGTGCCCTGCTTGGACCTTCTGGGTATAAAAAATATGGCCGCTGCTTCATTGCCGCCTTTCATATCTTATAAAAAATTCATTTGTGGACCATGCTAACCCATAACTATTCAGGGAAGAGAATTCTGGGGAATACAGATCCTGTTTAGTTAAGCTGACACAATACAAATACAGCACAGTTTACCCCTTGGCAACTGGGCATCTCTCTCTCTATCTCTTGAAACCACACTTAACTTCCAAATAAAGGAAACATTGAAATTATGCTTTCATGCCCCAATGCAACTATCCCTTGTAAAACTGAAAATACATGAGCCCTCTTCCCAAAAGACATACAACCTCCTTACCCATCTCCGAGTGACTTTCATTATTCTAGCTGTCACATTTCCCATTTGCTATCCTGTAATTTCAATACTGAGATATATGGTTCACTGCTAACACATCTTACATTAGATAGTAGGAGAGTAGCAGAGGAAAGAGACAAAAGTGACTAATGTATTCAAAAATTATTCATGGTGAAGTAAAGAAGAAATATTCAGATTAATTTAGTTCTAATTTTTGCAGCTGGCCATGTGGTCATAATGGAGATCTGTAACTACCTTTTCCCACTCCCTGCTCCCTCTGCCCTCTGGGACATTGGCATTCCTGCCTGAATTGGGTTAATTTAGTTTTCCATTGGCTTTAATTACAGGTACGAGTACTGAGACACTCTGAGGATTTCTTGCACTTCAGACATACACTTCCTTGCTCCTATTGTGTAATAACAACCCAGTTTTCCCTTGATAATCAGGACTGATCACCCCAGCCAGCACAGTAACTCCCTTATCTATTAAGTCACTAGAATGAGGAAGCCACAGTAGACAGGTGGCAGTCTCAACTTCCATTTTAGTGAAACCACTGGTGTATGTTTCCTAGTGGAAGCATTTATCCCTTGAGAACTAAGACTTTAGACCAACAGAATCTTGAGCTGTGGGGACAGGAAGCAAACATTTTGCTACGGTATCGCTAGGGTAATTGTGAGGGGAAAAACTGCCTTTCCCATCTCGATTTTCTGATCCACGAGTCCTGGCTATGGAATGAGCAATACCATATATTAATCATTGATTTATAACACATACCACATCATGGGAGACGGTATCCTAGGCTCAGCAGCTGAACCTTCAAAAGCCATTCCACCCGTCTGTAATGATGGGGAACGTGGTCAGTGCAGTGAATTCTAAGAGCATGATCCCATTCTTACACTTCCTTGGCTGTGAGAGGAATTCCTTAGTCAGAAGCAATGCTATGAGGAACACCAGAATGGTGGGTAAGGCATCCTGTAAGTCCATGGATGTTAGGTACCGGGTAGAACTGAGAGTATTAAAGGATAGGAAAGGCAAATGCAAATCTAGAGTATGCTTCTATTCGAGTCAGAGCAAAGTACTGCCCCGTTTTATGATGGAAGTGGTCCTATGTAATCAATCTACCACCAGCGTCTGACTGATTTTCCCAGGGAACGTGTCATATCGGTGAAGATCTTCACTGTTGGCAGGTTGGGCATTCAGCAGTGCAGCAGCGGCTATAGCCAGATCAGTTTTTATGAGTAGTACCATGTTGCTGGGCCCATTAATAACTTCTGTCTTTGCTGCCATGACAATTTTGTGAGCCTATTGGTCTAGGACACTGGTGGCTAAGGAAAGATTACCTGTTGCCCACAGGTCATGTCATAAAGCTCCTCTTCTGCTGAGGTTGCTTTTTGGTGAGCATTCTTACGGGACAGAAGTATCTTCACACTCAGCGCCCATTCTGTGAGGTCTATGCACCTTCGTCATCTTTAGACCCCTGTGTCACCAGTTTTCTAATCATGTTTCTTCCAAGTCCTTCCTTTAGCCACTGCCCATGAATCAATGTAGATCTGTACCTGTGGCCATCTCCCCTCCCAGGAAAAATGAATGACCAATTTGAAGTTCCATTCAAAAAACTGCTTAAATTTCTATTCACTGGGAGGGTTTTCTTTCACCCTTGTCCTTCAGGGCCACTGTGGATTAGGTCTGTAGTACTGCAGTTATCCAATTTTAGGTAATTCCAGTATATCATGAATAAACATCTGTAAACCAGGCCAGGTTTTTTCTTCCTTTCTCAATTGGTCAAAGGGAGCTCCCCATGAGGTCATAGGTACAAGATGAGAGAATGGGGACAGTGTGGCAGGAATGTGGGCCATGGGCATCTGTGCCACTTGCTCAAGCATCTTCTGGGCCTGCTTAAGCCAGATCTTGTATGTATTGTCACCTCTCCCAGGGTGATGGAGACTCAAAGGCTTATTCAAAGCCCGTTTCTCCAGAGCAGTGAGAGGCCTCAAAGAGTTAATCCCAGGAGCAATTCCTTCAAGAGAGAAGGATTCCCAGGAAATAACTCCGAATCAGGTTTTCCCTCAGTTTTTACTGTCCAGGCAAGAAAGTTACAGAAAAGGACCACAGGTGGTTACAAAAGGAACAATGAGATAATTGTCATGGCAACACTTAGTTCCCCAAGAAACTCAAAGAAACAGCCAGAGGTGAGATGTGGAACATCCCCCAACCATTAACCTTTTAGCTCACATACTTACCCATCATTAAGTTTAGCTGCACCAAGGACAACTGCCCTTAGAGAAAGCGTTTTTGCTGAGTGTTACAATTTTTTTTTTTTAAATCTACAGCAGAAACTTTAGTCCTGGGAAAGTTTTCTGTTTTTCCCAAGCTTAGCATTTCTATGTGCAATTCTAAAAAGTTAGGCAATTCCTTAAACTAAAGGGCTTTGGCCTTGCTAAAACTACAGGGCTGTGGCCTCACTAAGCTATAAGTTAGGCCCCATGGAATACATTTGCTTTATTAATGTTGGTATCCTCCACGACGTGTCACTTATTTTTGATGCTGTGCAAGCCCAACTTTGTGATTTGGTGGGTCAGACAACATCTAGTCTGAGGGACCTTTCAGATCACATGATCACTTGGTCCATACTCAAGCATTCAGACTCTACTTGCCATGTAACAAGTCAAAAACTGTTTCTCAAAAGGAGAATACATATCTGCAGAGGACAGCACAGACTTGCTGCAAAATCCTAAGGGTCTACGTTATGAATCACCTATATGTGCCTGCTAATGCTTCCTTACAGACTCCCAATCTGCTACAAACAATTCAGGCACCATTAGTGTCTTATTCTGTTCTTGCTGCTATAACAAAATACCTTAAACTAGGTAATTATAAATTATAGAAGCTGATTTCTCACAGTTGTACATGCTGAGAAGTTGAAGATCAAGGTACTGACAGATTTGGTGTCTGATGAGGGCTGCTCTCTGCTTCCAGAATGGTGTTTTCTTGCTGCATCCTCACATGGTGGGAGGAATGGAAGGGCCAAACAGGTCCTTTGCACCTCTTTTATAGAGTCACTAGTCTCATGCACAGGGGCTCTGCCCTCATGACTTAATCAGTCCTGAGAGGCCCCACCTTTTAATACTGTTGCAATGACAATTAACTTTCAGCATATGAATTTGGTGAGGAAACGTTAAGACTATAGCAACTGGATCAGATGTGTCAAGAGATAGAGCAGCTTTCAGAGCCTTTTCTTGTTCCCGGCTCCACTCAAAACTGACAACATTTTTGGATTACTCAGTGAATGGGTTGGTGTAGCATGTTTGAGTGAGGTATATTTGTGGGGGGTTTTTGTGGTAGGAAGAGTGATACAGCAACTTTTTCTTCACCTTGCACGGCAGGTACAGGTTATAATTTAAGTAACTCTTGCCACTGCATGCCATGAACTGCCAGTGTCCCCTTTGCTACTGGAAATAGGGTTTTTTAATGCTTTAAAATATAGTCCTGTTACAGAACCAATTGCTGGTGACCCAGCACTGACACAGTGGAACCATCCTTAAGGTTATTCTTGGCCCACTTCCAGTAACAAATTCTGTATCAGTCAAAGTTCAATCAATCAATCCAAGAAGCAAAATCACTAGAGCAATTGTGGGAGATAATGAAAGAGTTTATTTGAGATCGTTGCTTCTTTGTCTGGTGCTAGAGCCTAAGTCCACAGAGAAGGCAGTGTAGAAGGAAAGATGGATGTCGAGAGGGGATGCAAGGGAAACTAGAGCCTTGGAGGAAGGTCTGGAACCTGGGAGGATGAGCTGACCTTGCCTCAGCGAGTTAGTTTATCACTCTCCAAGCCAACTAGGGTTCAGCAGGAGCTAGAGAAGCTGTGGGCTTCTCACCTCCACTGTAGACCAGCGGATGAGACTCAGTGCCTGAGCTTGCAGTGGCACCTACAGCTTTACGCAGACCTTCTGAGTGGAAACAGAATATGGCTGCTGCTTCACTTCTGCCTTTTAAGTCTCATGCAGTTTGTCTCTTGTGGGAAACACTAACCTGGAGCTATGAAAGGAAATATCTTTTCAGATTAGCTGATTGACACAATACAAACCCACATACATTTATTAACTGTGTGCCAAGTACCATTCAAGGTGGTGGGGCATGGGAGAGAGATGTCTACAATAGGCACTGCCTTCATGGAGTTACTAGCTTGGGCTGTGCAGAGATGGTAAGAAGTAGAGAGATAATTGTAATTAATCAAAAAGCAATGCCACCCTGCTCTGGCCATTCCCAGAGGGAAGTCACAGGACTGGTTCTGAGGGAGGCAGTTTAGACAAAGCAACTTTTTAGTTGTCTGTTAACTTATTTTATTCATATCTGTACCATATTTCACTTCCAATTTAAAATTTTATTCATTGAAACAAATATTTACTCTGCATGTTTAGTTTGTGTCTTTAGTCACTGTGAAGCTGTTCACGGTTTCTTTTTGTTGACAGTGTAGTGAACTCTGAGTATTTTTTCTCTCCCCTCCCAGTCATCACTTAATAACATGCTTTTCAGAATTATTCCTGAAGATGCTGTAAAGCAGGTCCTGGCCTGAGGGCCCAATTTTTGACACTGATACCTGTGTAGGAGCTCATGAACTTTCTTAGGGAAATGCACTGAGTGAAACTAACAAATAATTTTGTTACAGTCTTGACTCTTTCACTAACTAGTTTTATGACTTTTTTGCTTTGCCTCACACTTGGTGATGGAGATGCAAAAAGGATTACTCAAAGCCCATCTCTTCTGAGCAGTGACACACCTGGAAGGGGTTAACTTCCCAGAACCCTCAAGAAAGAGGCATTCCTCCTTTGGGAAATTAACACTGAACTGGGGTTCTGTCTCAGTATTTATTCTCCAGACCAGAAAGTTACAGGAAAGGAACATAAGTGGAGTTATGGCTAAGTATAGTTTTAACAGTAGAGGCTGATAACATCAGTGAGATAGCAAAGTGGCATTCCATAACGCAATTTTCAAAAGGTTGTCAATCCACCAACAAAAGCTTGTTCTTAGCAAATACTGTGTTTTACTACAGCATTTTCCTCAGTATTTTTACATCACAATAAAGTGACTTTTTAAACATATTAATCAGTAGGTTAACCTGCTCCAAGGGCATTTGTCCTTGAGCGAGCAACTTTGCTGTATTACAATTCTATATCCACAACAGAGATTTTAGCCTGGGGAAAGTTTCCTGTCTTTTGCAAACTTAACATTTCTATATGTAATTTTGAAAAGTTAGGTTAAACCTGAAACTACAAGGCTTTGGAAACTAGGCCCTATGAAATACATTTGCTTTGTAAATGCTAGTATACTCCACGTGACTTCATCCAAATTAATTCCATATTTCTTTTTTATCCTCATCTCTAAAAATTATCCAAGGTGATCACTAATATACATCTCAATGTTAATGTATAATTCTGTGATTCTTCCATAGTAAAGATTGGAACTAAATTTAACAAAGAAGAAATTGTTAGCCATTAACAGACATTATTTTAAATTTCAGATTGCATTATTATGCTGGTTGTATAGTCTTGGATATCTGTAAAAATGGATAGGTTGCTATTCTGTCTGGAGTTGCACAGAGCCGAGAATTGAATAGATGACTTAACAAAGTGTATAATTATGATTAAATGATTTAATTACTCTCACCTGGTGGAGTTCTTAAAAAATTTTTTTTCGTTACCCTCTTGTCCAACACAATACACACATTTCATATACACATGAGCACATGTGATAAATCAGAGTCTCTGACTTAATTTTTTTCTCCAAACATTTGTAAAATAGGATTAATTCAAAGAAAATTAAACTAATGATTTAATTAATGTAATTACTTGAACAATAATGAATTATAATTACTATAAAATAAGTGCAGCAGAGGATAAAAGCCATAAAAGAAATCTGTAACATGGTTTGTGATTTTATTTTTAAGCTCTTTTAAAAGTAAATCTATATTAGGCCAGTTTGTCTTCATGATATGTGGGTAAAAATGTACTGTTTCAATGACATTTTAATTTGTAGTTAGCTTTCATATAGATATTTTGAAAGTATCAAACATTTTGAGTTAAGAATTTATGAAAATATGTTCACTTAGGAACTTAAATATTTTATGGGATAAATTTGCCCTTGTGACTTTAATTTAAACTAATATAACCAATTTTTAAAGAATTTGCTTTGATGACAACTTATCTGAAATTCCTACTTAAAAGGCACAAACTTTGCCTTTCTTTCATTACGGCTACTATTTTACTCTGCTTCTATGCAATAATTTTCTTGGGGGAATAATATTAATCAAATAGGAGCTTCAAGTACAAAGGCTATTTTATTTCAAATGTTGAGAGGTGACAATTTAATTGACTTCATCAAGCATTTAGGTGAAAGTCACTGTACTGGGTACTATTCACGATACACATATGAGGAAGACATACTCTCAGGGGCTATGTTGTAGAAATACAGGAAAGCCAAATTTAGAAATAAATAGAAGCAAAAAAATATTGTCATGTCTAGAATGCTCCTTCCTGTCCCTGTCTAGCTCATTCCCTTCCTTGTTTCCTTATTCTGTACATACTCTTGTGCTTCTTTTTATTATTATTTTTTTAATTCCCCCCCAAAATTTATTTATTTTTGATTACACGTATTTATGGGATACAGAGTTGACTATCAGTATCTGTGTACAATATGTGATGATCAAATCAATATTATTAGCATGTTCATCATTACAAATAGTGATTACTCTTTGTGTCTCTTACCCAGTTACTCCCTAACTCCCTTGCACTTCCCACTTTCCCACCTCTAGGACCTATAGGTCTGTTCTCTCCTCATGAAAGTTCAGCATTTGATTGCAGTCTTTCTTTTTCTTTCTTCTTTCCTTCCTTCCTCCCTGCCTCCCTCCCACTTATGAGTGAGGACATATAGTATTTCTCTTACTGTGCCAGGCTTATTTCACTTTTTATTTTCTCCAAGCTCATCCATGTTGCTGCAAATGGCAGAATTTCATTCATTTTTATGGCTGAGTAGTATTCCATTGTGTATAATATACCACATTTTCCTTATCCAGACATCCACTGATGGACATTTAGGTTGGTTCCATATCTTGGTTATTGCAAATAGAGCTATGATGAACATGGGAGTGCAAATATCCCTTCAATGTGATGTTTTCCATTCCTTTGGGTTACACGCAGTGGCAGGATTGCTGTAACGTATGGCAGTTCTATCTCTAGTTGTTTGAGGACGCTCCATACTGTTTTCCATGATGGCTGTACTAATTCACAGTCTCACCAACGGTGCAGAAGTGTGCTTCTTACTCTATTGTAATTTTGTTTGTTTTTCTGAGTTTCTCATGTGTTCTTTCCTGTCTCCCCAGCACCTATTATATGCATTTAATAACTTTTTATTGAAAGTAACTTATTATAATTTAATGTAAATTAAAAGTGATATGAAGTGATTTAGGAGCTTTTAAAAGAGGAAGCTCTTATATCCGGCTGGGCGAATAAGCCGAGGCTTTGGACATTTCTATTCGAGATGGGTTTGGGAAGATGGGCAGCATTTTAAAAGCTGGAATGAGGAGCCATTTGAGGCAGAAGGATGTAAGAAGCAAAGTCAAAAGAGCCTCAAAAGAAAAGAGCATATTTGCAGAACAGCTCATGAAATTTGATTAGTTATTTTTCTATGCTTTAAAAATGCATTAGTATATTAATTTAGAAATTATCATTTACTCAGAATACTTAGGGTTTAATTTTTAATCCTTTAAGTCTTTTAAGGGATTCTAAGGGAATTCCTACCTTTTCCTGTGATTTAAGCTGAGGGAGTTGAAGAATATGAACAACACGTATTATAGCATCGGACTCTGCACAGCCCTTCACATGGATGCCTCATTTCCTGCTCACAACGACCCTGTGAAGAAAGAGACTGTCATTGTCCTCATCTTATCAAGGAGGAAACTGAAACCTGGCAAGATAAAGTGACTTACCCTGGTTAGACAGCTAGCAAGCCATGAAGCCGGTGTTCTAATCCAGACAGCTGGCGGCAGAGTCCTTTGTCTCTTCACTCTCGTGCTGTGGACAAGGATCTGTTGCTCTCCAAGAACAGAAACTAGAGGCCCATTTAAGAACTGTTGAAGAACCAGAGAGGGATAGAAGACCTGGAACTTATGGAAGTTATGTCTGGCTTGAGAAATAACATGATATGAGATTTCTCAAGTAGTGCAGAAAGTTCCAGAACAAAAGATGTAATACAGGTGTGCTGAACTCAGGGCTTTTTAAAAGAAGAAAAACAGTTTGAAAGACAGCAGTTTTGATCACAGAATATGCCCGGGGGATGTGGAAATTTCTGAACAGTGGACCTGCTTTGATAAGGGCAGCAGCGGGCTCACTTCCTGGTGAAAATGGCCTGCACTGCATTTAAAATGTGGCAGTAGCTATGAGGTCAGGTCATCCAGGTTGTGGAAACAACTCTTCCTTTAATAATTGTGAAAGAAAACCAATGCAATCCATGTGAAACTGGTGTTAACCTTTATTTTATAAACCTTTGTCTTTTAGGAAATATATTTGTGGTGAGCCTAGCAGTTGCAGACCTGGTGGTGGCCGTTTATCCATACCCCTTAGTGCTGACATCGATATTTCACAATGGATGGCACCTGGGATATCTGCACTGCCAAATTAGTGCTTTCCTCATGGGCTTGAGTGTCATTGGCTCAATATTCAATATTACTGGGATTGCCATTAACCGCTACTGCTATATCTGCCACAGTCTCAAGTACGACAGACTGTACAGTACCAAGAATTCCCTCTGCTATATGTTCCTGATATGGATACTGACCCTTGTGGCAATCGTACCCAACTTGCACATCGGAACACTCCAGTATGACCCACAGATCTATTCCTGTACATTCACACAGACTGTCAGTTCAGCATACACAGTAGCTGTGGTGGTTTTCCATTTCATAGTTCCTATGATCACAGTCATCTTCTGTTACCTAAGAATATGGATCCTGGTTCTTCAGGTCAGATGGAGAACAGGTTTCAGGAGGGTGAAACCTGACAACGAACCCAGACTGAAACCACAGGACTTCAGGAATTTTGTCACCATGTTTGTGGTTTTCGTACTTTTTGCCATTTGCTGGGCTCCTCTAAACTTCATTGGTCTTGCTGTGGCCTCAGACCCTGCCAGCATGGTACCGAGGATCCCGGAGTGGCTGTTTGTGGCTAGTCACTACATGCCATATTTCAACAGCTGCCTCAGTGCAATTATATACGGACTACTGAACCAAAATTTCAGACAGGAATACAGAAGAATTGTAGTCTCACTGTGTACAGCCAAGATGTTCTTTGTGGACAGCTCTAATGATGTAGCAGACAGGACTAAATATGAACCCTCTTCATCAATGCTCAGCAATAATCTAGTAACGGTGGACTCTGTTTAAAAAAGCAAAGCATTACTGACAGGATATATAGACATGGCACCGAAGGTCTCACTTTTCCATGATTGCTTTCCACTTGTTAGATGTCTAGAAAAACAGAGTAGTTGAGGAAACTTCAAGCTCTTAAGGGGTTGCCTTTAGTTTCTGAGCTCATGTGATATCAACTTTGTTATCAAGTCTCTAATTCTATTTATCAAGAGAAATATAGAACACATAGAGGGGTACATGTTAATCGAAGAGTATGTTTCATGGACAGGGGTTAAAGTAAAATGCTGAATGCATTCAAATGAAGAGTGTGCAAACCTTTATTGTAAACGAGTGCCTCCAAAGCAGCAATTGCCTCCCCCACCCCCAACTTTCTGGATTTTTAATAGGAATGGAACATTTTATTTATAAATGAGTAAATGGAACGAAAAGGGAAGATAGGATGAGAGACTCTTATTACAGAGTGAAAGGCTGAAAATAAATCTGTGAATGACTCAGCCACAACTACAGCCACCACCTCCACCACCACCACCACAAACTTTTCAATTGGCAGTATTAGCACTGGGTAGGCATAGTCATAACCACAAATGTTTGCCATTCTGTATTACAAGTTGCACATTCAACCAGATAAAGAACTATATTACAGAGCTCATATTCGGATGTCAATTACCACAATATTTTAAAGCAAGAGCTCCATATAAAATCTTATTTGACTTTATTAGACTTATTATTATTTGGCTTCTTATTATTTTGTGTCACCAACCAGCTGTTTTAAATTGATCTCTGTTGATTCATTAAATTGTCTAATAAGTTCAGTTAAGAGGGGCAAAGGATCAAGGAGCTGTAGACTTTTAGATATAGTGCTGAATATGTTCTAGATTGATAATCTAATTGAGCAAGTGAATAATATAAACCAGATAGTTTTTCTTTCATAGATATTTCAGAAAATATTCTTCAGTAATTCATTTCAGTATTTGATTGCTCCAATAGTACTGAAAGTGTAGGAGAAGAAAAAATGAGTGGCAAAACTATGGTTTTACAAACTTTGGCTGTAGTTTACCCCAAATGACTATCTGGGACTACTATGAGGTGTGTTACATGGAGTGCTCTGCTGAAAATTACAGCCATGTTTTCTTGTGTTTTAAAGATCTGTAACAAAACTGTCACATACTATAATAAGTTGGTGATTTGAAACTATACACATGAGACAAAAAGTTATATGGATATATTTGCTGATATCTATATGTCTAGGGAATCAGAATCTCCTTGGGAAGTTCTAGGATTGACGGATTGATTAATTAATTAATTAACTAAAGACTCATTAGAATACTCTAATGGTTCTTTTCAGCAAGCATATTTGGGAAACACCAAATTGTGGTAGTGGTTGGTGTAGATGGTGAGGTGTGTGTGTGTGTGTGTGTAAGTTGCCTCCAAAACTTCACCCAAGTTATTTATGTATAAAAGTTCTAGTTCTTATCAACACCAATTTAACTAGTTATTTGGGAAACACCAAATTGTGGTAGTGGTTGGTGTAGATGGTGAGGTGTGTGTGTGTGTGTAAGTTGCCTCCAAAACTTCACCCAAGTTATTTATGTATAAAAGTTCTAGTTCTTATCAACACCAATTTAACTAGTTGAAATAATATTTAAGCTAATGTTCCAAACTTCAGGTGACTGAGGCTTAAAAAAACTTAAGCATGTTCAACTGAACTCTTTTTGAACTTTGTATTACGCTCTTTTCTAGATGTTTCAGATGAATTACTATGTTACTAACTGTATATAGTATGATTCCTTTGCTCTTTTTAGAATTTTATTTCTTGATTTGTATATTAAATTTGAATTGTAACATAAGCAAAAATACTAAATAGAAACTGTGACCTTTAAAAAATTGTCTGCCAAAGAGTACCTCACCTGAAAATCAGATACGTAACTTTAAAATCTTGAGATGATTTTTCACCATCATCAGAATACCAGCTAGTTAAAATATTGCAAATGAAAAAACTGTCCTAGAGGTCAAAGCAAAAGACCCAGATGTCTTCTATTAGAATCCCATTGTAATAATTCAAAGTATTATCTCCAGTTTCCTCACTGTGATATTAATACTAGTTACTTCAAAAAGTTCATGGACAAATTGAATTTAAAAGAATGCAAATCTTTCCGCGAGCTTTTTGAAGACACCTCGTAAGCAGAGAGCCCTTAGTTCTGTATGTTTCTTTTCTCCTTAAAAGCTCAGATATATAATCAGTTGTGCCTGAGATTTCCAGTGTACAAATTACTTTGTAGTCTGTTTGGAAGATTAACTCTTTCAAGACCACTAGATTACCATTATCAAATGAGTGTTGCATAATGCAAATTGGTACCTGGGTAGTATTGCTGGAGATGTGCTGCTTTCTTCAAGGAAGCAAACTTTTTCAAAAAATCCACTAAGTTGTGATAATCAGCTATAAACCTCTGTTAAGGTAAACCTCTTTAATCTATTAGGATTACTTATTTACCAATGTGAATAATTTTTCCAGCCTTCCCTCTATCAGGATGACTATGCCTACCCAGTGAGGACTGACAATAAAAGAAATAACATTATTTTGAATGTTACATTTACAAATTTTATGAATGTTTGCACTTTGTCTGTAGCTTGGATTTCACTACCTAGGCTGGAGGTTTTGTGAGGCCAAAACCAGTATTTATGTTATAATGGGGGAAAATGCCCTTTTTCAAAAGCACTCAGTGGGATCTGAGATTCTAGATAGGCAAAGTCTATACAAGGCTTTGATATGGAAAAAGGAAAAATATCGGTTATTGTCTTATCTAAAATGAATTGCTGGGATCATGTGCAATTACTAGCATTCAGTAATTTAAGTGCCTACACTAATATCCAGTTGGAACGTATAGACAGAAGCATTTGACCATTCTAATTTACATAAATCATTTGAATATTATCACTGGAGAGCTTGCTTCAATTATATTCTTTTATAGAAAATTTAAACGATGTAGGATAATCTTTTTTTGCCTCTAATGAATGTATCTTTTAAAACATGTTATTGTATTTCTTCTACCAGTTGGAACAGGTTAATTTGGGACATACTAGCTATATTATAGTATGAGGTCTTCATAATCATATAAAATATGATTATTTTTTATTTAAAACTAAAGAGTTAATAGACACTCTAGATTGGGGGAAAGGAATAATTTTAATTTGCTCTATTGCATGTTTTGTTACCAAATATTTCTGTGTATGTGTAATTCATTTACATGAATAAAGATGAAAAGCAGCAGAGGTACTTGATTTTAAAAATTCTGGGAGGTAATTTGACAGGATAACCAGTCTTAGATATTAAATCCATAATTGCTCATTGAATAAACACATTCAACCTGAATGTTATGTAATGAATAAAAATTTTGATCATTTTTTAGACTGCCTCTGATTTATTGCCAAATATTCTGCTGTGAGTAAGCAAATGAATTTGGAATATAATAGATACTTCTTTTTTTTTTTTTCCTTTTTGTCTTTTTCCGTGTCCGGCAACGGATCGCAACCCTCAGTGTCGCC
>NW_007733688.1:2123-4622 GCF_000696425.1 Galeopterus variegatus | reverse complement strand
GGCTCCGAACCCGCGGCGGGAGCGCCGCCGCACTTCCCAAGTGGCGCACTATAGCAGTGCGCCACCGGGCCGGCCCATAAGAGATACTTCTGTCAGTTTAAATACTAAATTATCATGTTTGGGAATTCCCTGAGCATACCCATTAAGCAGCTTTTTCTTTTTAAAAAATAATTTTCAAAATTTCATTTTCTTCCTTTTACTTTATTTTTAGCTTAA
The DNA here is from genome assembly GCF_000696425.1 of Galeopterus variegatus. NCBI lineage: Eukaryota > Metazoa > Chordata > Mammalia > Dermoptera > Cynocephalidae > Galeopterus > Galeopterus variegatus. Next base: position 4,406 of record NW_007733688.1, on the reverse strand, counting down.
AAATAAAGCATCTCCATTAAAAAAAAATTATTGTGTACAGTACAAAAAGTGCTACATTTTCTACAATGGTAGCACCAGCTTTGCTATTTGATTATGGGTTTTTGGAAATCTTCTGACTGTGTGTTGGAGAATAAATGAAAGTGATTTTAGTTGTGTTTAATATTTATGTTGCTAATAAGTGAGTGCTTATTTCACCAAAGGTCTTTTAGAAGACCAAAGAGTGAATGTAAACTAAATTTGTTAAATATAGGAAAAGGCCAAAAGAGAGAGATTTAGCCAAAGTCTTAGTAAATGTAATAATGCAACAATAATAAGTGGGATAAGAATTTAATAATAAACTAAACAAATACCAAGAGAATGCTCTGGTAATGCAACGTTTAGAGGGTTGTGATTTAAGCTGCTGTGCCATCGGGTTCCTGAACTGTTGGGACATGTCCTAACTGGGGTCAGCTTGTGCTTGTCTACCACCAGAAGATAATGAAGTCAACTGTGCACGCTCCTTGTTTTAAAGTGGTAAAGGAAAATTTAAATTTAACTGTGGAACAACAATCATAAAGGAACATATAACGTTAATGATTTCAGAATCATGAGCCTTAACCCTAAATTATTGTAATTTTCATCTCTGGAACAGAAGCATTTTAAATGAATAAAAACAACTATTTAGGAATGTGTTTCACTGTTACAGAGCTTAACATGAGAGAAAGAGTGTATGGTTTATGTGTGTGTATACATGTATTGTGTGTTTTAACCAGTTATTTGCTTCTTCTTTTTTTTTTTCTATTTCATTTTTAATGTTGGTGATTTTAGGGAATATGAACAGCTTCCACAGTTTTGGAGAGTAAAAAGATTACTTAGATGTTGTGCTATGCTGTTAGTAATACAGAGGTAATGCTATGTTCCTAGGAAACACTGCCTCTATTGTGAGGACACATTTCTGTGTTCTGATTACGGGAGGTCTATGATTAACATGCCCATTTTAAAACCAATTGATTACCACTGCTTTTAGAAATTCTACATTGATTCTGTCATTTCCAGCGTTAATCTGGTGCTCTGATTTCTGACAGAACTGTTAACGTTGCAGTATGTGAGGCAAGCATATCTACTTTATTAATACGAAGTAGAAAAAATTGTTTTGTTTACATGGAATTAAAAAAGTGAATGGTGCCCTCTATTTCTGTAATGATGTTCAACAAACTTATAAGAACTCTTGAATTTTGATGCACGGTCAAAGGGGCCAGTGTTTATCCACTGCGCACCGTCCTAGTAAGTACTGGCTGAGCTTTGATGCTTATGATAGGAGATCAATTCAGTTATTTAGTTTGCATAATCGAAATAACTGTTAGAATTTCTGCCTAGAAAGTTATAATACCTTCATTAACTCTCTGACCATTGAGCTAGAGAATAAATGTTTGCTCAGACAATGTTTAGATAATTCAAAGTAGTTAATTATAAAATGCTAATCTGAGTTCTGACATTGTTTTATTCTCATAACTATTTTCTTACAGTCTGGGTATAAATTGAATAAAAGCCTAGGAAGTTCATTTTTCCAAAAGACAGTTTAATTGTATATTTTTGAAAATATAGCTCATGTTATAATATTCTTGCCTGTTTTTTCTTCTTTTTATCCATGTCTGTACCTTGTTACTGCCAAAGATTAACTTCAATGGGATTGTAGTTTATATGTATTTATTTAAATACAAGTTATATGTGTACATATATTTATATATAAAGATGAATATGATTTATTGTCATTATCTTCAAAGTGCTCAATTTGTTTTTCCTGTTATTTTTTGGTAATTAAATAAAAGTTGGTTAAGTATGGAGGGTGGTTGGATATGTGCCTTAAATTGTGGGCCTGTTTATGGACAATAGGCCTATCTTTCTGGTTTTGGCATTTTCCCAGCAGAATTTAAATTACTCAGTTATTCATATCTATTCATATGTTATATGATTAATAGATCATATATATTCATATTATATATATATTCACATATTCTTATACATCATGGAAGGGAACTGAATTTAACTGAACATTGTTCCATCTTGACATATGCAACCAACAAGCTGTATTCTTTTTCAGATACAGGTCTGTTACACTATTTAACAAATACATTTCTGTAAAAAAAAATTTTTTTTACCAGAAAACATTATTTCTTGGTCATTTTACATGCATGGGATGGAATCCTTGATTTCTTGCAGTCTCTGGAGGAAAAAGCCTGTCTTCTTGACCTTCACATGACCATGTCATACAATCACCAAAGGGACCTTACAGGCCATCCATGT
>NW_007733688.1:1040-1864 GCF_000696425.1 Galeopterus variegatus | reverse complement strand
TATATATATTCACATATTCTTATCCATCATGGAAGGGAACTGAATTTAACTGAACATTGTTCCATCTTGACATATGCAACCAACAAGCTGTATTCTTTTTCAGATACAGGTCTGTTACACTATTTAACAAATACATTTCTGTAAAAAAAAATTTTTTTTACCAGAAAACATTATTTCTTGGTCATTTTACATGCATGGGATGGAATCCTTGATTTCTTGCAGTCTCTGGAGGAAAAAGCCTGTCTTCTTGACCTTCACATGACCATGTCATACAATCACCAAAGGGACCTTACAGGCCATCCATGTTCAGGCCAACCTCTCATTCAACAGTTCATGAAAACGAGATTCATTAAAAATTAATTTTCTTGCTATGTTGGATGCATAGTTTGCAAATATTTTCTCCCACTCTGTAGATACACTAGAGTTAGCAGAACAGATGAGACTGAACCATGAGCTCCTATATTTACCAAAAATTTGGGAAATATTGGACACCTTTATTTTCTAGATGTGTACTAGGTAGTGGGGATAAAGTTATGAATACAGCATTTGTTCTCCAAAGGGCTTAGCATGTAGTAGGAAGGGTATACTGACACGTAATTTAAATGCAATGCAGCTGCTAGCATCATAGAAAGACATCAGGTGAAAGCACACACCACCACCTGTGAAGCAGTCTTCGCCTCCAAAAACTCAAACCTGAATCTGATTTACCTAGAAATTAACAAGAAAACATGTTAAACAACACCACCGGAGGCATCAGCAGAATCCAAAGTCTACCAAAATCTTTAGGAAGGGGTCGGCCCGGTGGCGCACTGCTACAGTGCGCC
>NW_007733688.1:0-638 GCF_000696425.1 Galeopterus variegatus | reverse complement strand
TAAACAACACCACCGGAGGCATCAGCAGAATCCAAAGTCTACCAAAATCTTTAGGAAGGGGCCGGCCCGGTGGCGCACTGCTACAGTGCGCCGCTTGGGAGCACGGCGACCCTCCCACCAAGGGTTCGGATCCCACATACAGACCAGCTGCTCACTGGCTGAGCAAGGTGCAGGCGCAACACCGAGGGTTGCGATCCCGTTGCTGGTCCCAGTCTGGTACGGGCGCGACACTGAGGGTTGCGATCCGTTGCTGGTCACGAAAAAAGACAAAAAGGAAAAAAAAAAATCTTTAGGAAGAAAAACCACTTTCTCTAGCAAATATTTAAAAGGAAAAAAAAAATAAGATGTAGGTCAGACCAAAGATTAAGAAACTTAAAAGACGTATCAACCACTTTGTAATAAATGAATTTGTTTGAGAAAAACTATAATTTAAAAAATTATACGTTACAGAGGAAAAATACAACCACTATTAAATATTGACAACATTAAGGTATTATGGATTTCTTCAGGGTGTGATAATGGTATGTTTTGGTTAAGTTAAAATAAAAAAGTACTGTCTTTTAAAAATGCATAATGAAGTACACACAAAATGATGTGATGTCTGGGATTTACTGCTAAATAATTAGGGTGGAGAGGTG
>NW_007733687.1:83615-106123 GCF_000696425.1 Galeopterus variegatus | reverse complement strand
AATGGATAAGGAAGGATAATGTTTCCTGCCTCTGTTTACATCCATCAGCCCTAAACTCCGAGTACATACTCAGATAGACTCTTTGCCACAAGGGATGTGAGGATGAGTTAATGAAAAGTGTTGGGAGACAGGATGGAAGGCAGCGGGCATGTGGTCTTAGAAACAGGAAGAGAAATAATCAATGGTTGGGAATCCAGGTAGAGTTCAGGGCTTAATCACATTCTTTTTCTCATTTCTTTTGATAAACATTAAAATATTATCTTTATGATTGATAGAGATGGTTTTGGAGAATGTGGCTTGGACTGAGACGTTCTCATATTCCCTCAAATTGGAATCACTACCCAAACAGTCCTAGATTCAACAGCCCACAGGGGCAGACTTCTTATAAAACAGGCAAAAATGTGTGCCTGCTGTTGGCAGTTTGCTTCAGAATAGAGAAGTGGCCAAATAACACACGCAGTTACTTCTCCCAACCTCACAAGTCAGATAAGGAGGTGCAAAGAGTGGTTATAAATGGAACTTTCATGGGTGTTCCCTCATGGCAATATGAGGGTTGGGAACCAGGATTCCCTCAACAGCAAGAGCATAATATCTGAATGAGGTAATTGATGTAGTTATCTCACATTCTGCTCTTTATAACCAAATAACTAAGTAAGAGCAAGTAAGGGTGACTAATATAAAAGGAACTTCTGTGAAACATTAAAGATCTTATATTATTCCAGCATTCTAGTTCAGTATGACTCAATTCGTTGCAATATAATGCTACGTATCAGCAACCACACCAGGAATCAAAGATATGAAGATGAATAAAACATGCTCTCACCTTGAAGGAATTTATACCTTGTTTATCTTTTCTCAGTACTGGTACACAAACTTCCAAATCATTTGAAAAACTTTTTTTTTTTTTTTTAAAGTCTATCACTGTTTTAAAGTCTATATATAGCTGTTTCTAAATTTTGAATTTTCTTGGGACCATACTCGGAAACAGAGTGAAGTGGAACAAATAGAAGTCGAGTTGCAGTACCAGCCTAATAACAGTCTCCTCTAGGGAGCTCTGAGCTGAAGTGGCCCATAGAGTTTTGGACAGAAATAGATCATTCCCCACCTCAGTCAGTCATTGAATGTGGACCCCTTAGGAAAGACATGCCCTTGGGTCAGCTGACTGTCCTCAAATGGGGCAGCCCCTGAAGCGGGTGGCAGCAGAGGCTGCTTGCTGACCGTGCTGCCTGCAGCTGGGCAGCACTACCTCTCTTGAAGGTGATCTAAGCGGTATATCTCCATGTCCATCAGAGTCTACACCTGCACTTCTTGGATATACTTATATATTTGGGGAAGAACTCCACTGGGCTTCTGATGCTACAGCCCCCTACACTGCAGCTGACTTTGGGGCCACACCAATTGTCATGGTCTCCCTCCTTCACTATCCATTCTATATTTCCCTCACTTTAGTGAACATCTCTGTTGGTCTCAATAGCTTTCCTGGTGTCATGACTTTGGACCATATCCCTGAGTATTCTGAAAACATGCTCTCACCTTGAAGGAATTTATACCTTGTTTATCTTTTCTCAGTACTGGTACACAAACTTCCAAATCATTTGAAAGACTTTTTTTTTTTTTTTTTTAAAGTCTATCACTGTTTTAAAGTCTATATATAGCTGTTTCTAAATTTTGAATTTTCTTGGGACCATACTCGGAAACAGAGTGAAGTGGAACAAATAGAAGTCGAGTTGCAGTACCAGCCTAATAACAGTCTCCTCTAGGGAGCTCTGAGCTGAAGTGGCCCATAGAGTTTTGGACAGAAATAGATCATTCCCCACCTCAGTCAGTCATTGAATGTGGACCCCTTAGGAAAGACATGCCCTTGGGTCAGCTGACTGTCCTCAAATGGGGCAGCCCCTGAAGCGGGTGGCAGCAGAGGCTGCTTGCTGACCGTGCTGCCTGCAGCTGGGCAGCACTACCTCTCTTGAAGGTGATCTAAGCGGTATATCTCCATGTCCATCAGAGTCTACACCTGCACTTCTTGGATATACTTATATATTTGGGGAAGAACTCCACTGGGCTTCTGATGCTACAGCCCCCTACACTGCAGCTGACTTTGGGGCCACACCAATTGTCATGGTCTCCCTCCTTCACTATCCATTCTATATTTCCCTCACTTTAGTGAACATCTCTGTTGGTCTCAATAGCTTTCCTGGTGTCATGACTTTGGACCATATCCCTGAGTATTCTGAGCTCATGGTCACCATGTCTTCTCAGACTGAGATTGTTGTACTTGTTAATTTAATATCACAGTAGGACAAGATAGTAACAAGAGATGCCCAAGTCTAAGATTAAACATATTTCTCCTTGCCTCCACTGTGTAACAGCAGCCCTACCTCCTTCCAATGTTCAATGTTCATTACTGGGCAATATGCTATTTCTTTTTACCTGCTGGGACCTGTCTAAAGTATGCAGTAAACAGCCATAATTTATAAGCCAATGGGGTTCTTTTTGTGTCTCCTGGAGAAAGTGTCTCCTCTTGGGGACCATGAACTCTTAACTCTACAGAGCTCAGAGTTGTGGGGATGAGAAGCACAAATTCCCCAAGTAGGTAATTGGAAGTGAGGTAAGTGGGGCCACTCCTGCTTCTACCTCTTGCTTCCTGGACCCATGTATTCTTCCTGAAGGAGGCACAGCACCATATAAAGTTCCTTGAGTCATACACATACTATATCCTGGAATATGCAGGCAACACCCTAAGCAAGAATTCTGAGCTGGTGCTTCAACTATGCCCACAGGAGGCTGTTCCTGTATTCTCCGAGGCCAGCAGTTTCTGGATGGTTCGATATGTGATATCATCAGTGGATCTCATGGCCATGGGCTCACTCTCACATATTCCTTACTGTACACTGGGCTTTCTGGTTTGTTGTGATGTTATGTGGGATTGCATGCTAGTAGATTAAACATGTTATAAGCCGTTGGATAGTGGTTCTGGTCAAGACCCTATGAACAGGAAAGAAAACCCCATACCCAGAGTGTTTATCTCTTTCTATCAAAACAAATAGCTGGCCTGTGCACTAGTGGCACAATGAATGGCCAGTTGGTCTCCCCAAGGAACGGCAACGTTTTGGGTATTCAGCATTCTTTGCTGTTGGTAGGTTGTACATTTAGTGGTGGGAGTAGCTCTCTCAGTCTTGATCCATCTTTGCCACTGTGGCCACTTTTTCATGTGTGTATCATGCCAGCACTGGGGTAGCCAATTACACATGCTGACTGCCATCAACTGGCCAAATCATTTTGTCCCTTGTCTGTGATGGTTGATCTATTGCAGGTGTTAAATATGATACAAAAATCTCCACATTTAGTGCCTCTTCTAGTAGGTATAGCCATATACTTCTACCTCAGTTATTTTTTTCCTGGATCTTCCAACCTTTCCCTCTTCCAAGCCCTTGGCCAGCAAGCTAAATGATTTGCTACTGGCCATGAGTCCTCTCCTTTGATGTAACAATGTTTTTGGTTTGGTACCTTGGTGAGGGGTAGGGAGGAGAGTTTTATAGGCTTCCTCTTGGCTTTCTCCACTGCAATATCTCTTGACTTACAGGCCCAGGCTCCAAAGTAGGGGGCCTTTCAATTCTCTAGTATGTCTATGGCAATTATTATGCAGGCCTTAAAAGGAAATCTCGGTGGCATGTCTCTGTGTCCATCACACAAACCTAGTGCAATGATCTGAATTCAGTGGATACTGTACTAATTTGCTGAGAAATTATATTTTGGCACACATTTCCTATGGCCCCAATAAAGGCAATAAACTAAATTTATGAGAATTCTATGCTGAGATTGATTTCTGGTTTAACCGCTTTCTTCTTTCCCTTCAATTGAAATGGTCTTTGTCACTCCTAGCAAAACCATCTATTTATGATCCAGACTCTAAGTTATCAACAACACTAATCTTGTTTTTAAAGAGCATTCATAATCATATATTTCTTCTGCTCTGGTTCTTTCAATAGTTCCATAATACTTCCAGAATAATAAAACAAATAATTCATTGTGATAGATCAACTGAGAAAGTTTAAGTTTATGAACATTGACAGTGAATAAAAGAAAAACATTAAAAAACATTTTGTAAATAAATTATTCAGGCTCTTACAGCCCATGTTGTTTGATGCATGAGGGAAAGAGAAAAGGGGTGGATGATGCTGAGATTTGTAGCTTGAGCTAAATGAATGGTAATGCCATTCTCTGTGAAAGAGAATAAAGCACGTATAAACGTTGTTTTAGTATAGGAATTGATGTTAATCTCTTCCGTTAGACTCTGACCCATTTGATAAATACACTATCTTTGTTCTGCCTACAGTGTTTACTATAATATACAGCATGTAATATGAGTCACAGTAAACTATTTGATTTATGAGTGGGTAAACTGAACTATCAAAATCTTATCTACAGCACCACAAATCTGCTGAGGTTATTGGAGCCAGGGAGAAACCAGTCAGAATAAAAGGGCTGTTTTAAAAATTCTGATGTTCAGATACACAATCAAGCAAACAACATTATATTGATAATGTTGAGGCAAAAAAGAGTGTGTATTTCTCCTCCTTTTTGACTCCACATTCCCCAGAATAGAATTTCTATTTTCTTTAAAGACGATTCTTGACATTTATGTGAATGAGCAGGGGACCTGAGGGTGAAATTGTGTGCAAAAGAGAGACCTGTCCACTAACACTATCAGCTGTGCTAGAAAAAAATGTACAAAGCTCACGGGATTGCGAATTACAGTGCAGTTTCAAGGCTTTCTTCCCTCAGACGTCAGCTAACTACTTCTCTACCTGATGAGCAGGGTCAACCTTCTCCATTCCATATTTTGGGGCAAGGAAGCAAACAATTAAGGAAGGATGACAAAACTGAAGCTAGAAGTGGTAGCAGAGACAAGAGTGGCGATTTTTGAAAACTAAAGTGGAAAGCAAAACAAAACCTCCTATTTGCACCGTTAGGACTCCAAAGAGCGTCCAGGACTGAAGGGGATATCACATTAACAACCTGTGAATAAGGCAACTGCCACCCTGGAATATGTCTAACTCTGCTTCAAGGCAGTCTGGGTCTTCATTAGTGGGAAGTGGGGAGCTATTTGGCACTGAAAAGGCATCATAGAGGAAGAACAAAACCCTGCTATAGGCAATAGCATCATTGAAGAGCACTAATTCACTTAGTCTGGAACAGTTAGATATTTCTTTGCACCAGCGTATGGGCAATATTATTGGAGTAGCTGTTTTGCTCTTCTGCATCTGTTACTAACACAAATAAAACCTTTCTGGTCACCTTATTTATACCTTCTGCTTGCATGAAAAAGACAATGACTTTCAATCCTGCCAGGGCACATCTCATAGCAACACATGGTTGTTATCGTAAATAAGTTATTTTAACTTTATTGCTGCCTCCACCATGTGTAAAGAACAGTTTACTGTCTATGCAAGCAGAGCTACAGGCTTGGATAGGGATCCCAAAGTAAAAAGGAACTGTATAAAAGGGTTTGGTATCAATTGCCAATGAGAGAAAAAATTACAAATGAGGCAGAATAGGTCATAGACAGGATGCTTCTACCAAGGAACTTCTTCAAATGGGATTAGTAAGTACAGAAGAAATGGGGTAAATTGGTGCAATAAACCTTATAAATGGAAGTAATTTATTATAACACTATAAGATTGGTCACATTAATGCAAAAATAGTAATAATGACCAGTATTTTTGTAGTTGTTTTACAGTTTACAAAGTAGAACAAATAAGGAGCCAGTATGGAAATATTACATTTTGAATTTTTATATTAAAAACAAACTGTTCATTGAGGAATACCCAAATTCTTAAAGTTAGTTAAGGGTTAATTTAGCTCTGAGACCTATGTCTCCTAGCTCTTAATATAACAGCCAAGTCAAATAAACTAAAAAAATTAATAAAAAAGGAAATTATCTCCTCATCTCATTATGCCTATACTGTACATTTCTCTATTTTCATCAAGAATATATAGAGTGCATATATCATGGCATCTGTCTAATATGAAAATTACCAAGCTGGTAATTTTCACCATTGGGCACAAGGGTCTGGTTAATATCAAAGTCTCAGAACACAAAGAAAAGATAATCAGTGTGTAATTGTAACATCTTGGAAGTTGGTACACTGTCTTCTCTGTAAAAATGTGTTATATTTCGGGAGAAGCAACACTGTGAAAAATCATTCTCTCACCATTTGCTCGGTCATGAGTTGAATGAAAGAAAAAACTCAGCTCCTATGAGGCAAAGAAATAAGAAAACACCAAACCTTTTTTTTCTCTCTCTCTCTTATCAGACACAAAGAGCATCAAGCAGGAAGACGTGTATTAGTCCATTTTCAGAATACCTGAAACTGGGTAATTTATAAAGAGACAGAATTTATTTCTTATAGTTTTGGAGGTTAGTCCAGGGGGCACATCTGGAGGGCCCTTCTGTTGGTGAGGACTCCCTACAGAGTCTCAAGGCAGTGTGAGTATCAGCTGGTGAGGAGGAGCAAGAAAATCTCCACCTGCTTTCTTCCTGTCCTTGTAGAACCCCCAGTCTACTCCCTGATAATTCATTAAACTATTAACCCATTAATCCATGAATGGATTAATCCATTTATGGGAATATAGTCCTCACAACCCAATCATCTCTTAAAGGCCCCACCTTTCAAATACCATATTGGGTAGTTAGTTGGACATGAGCTTGAGAGGAGACAAACATTCAAACCCTAGCATCATGAAAGGAAAAATTAGCAGGACGTTTAACTATCCTCATCTTGCTGCCTCATTATCCTACCCTATTTTCTCTAGTTCTCTCCCTTCTTTCCTTCTGCCTTTTCCTCCCATGCCTCTTGATCCCCACCCCTTCTTATATATCTTATACCATCTTTTCTCTTTGACAATAACCTCCACCTCCTTCCTATATTTCTGGGAAGTTGAAAACAGGAGCTATGTGATCTGATGGTTATATATGTGTAATACCTATCTTTGGGGATTTTTAAGTTATTTTTAATTAATTATATTTTTAAGTGAATTCAAATCTATGGTGATTGGCTAGTCCACTTTAATCTGCACTGTACGTTATACTTGTTTTTTTATGTTATATCTCATCCTTAGATTAGTTTTTATCTTAGTGATTTAATTAAGTTTGACTAAAAATGTGTGACATGAATTAAAAATTTGATTATCATCCAAATCATGTGAAAAATACATGCATTCTATATCAACAAGGAAATGAAAACTGAGTGTAATATGTTCATATTTAAAATAATGCCTTTTATACATGCAAGTATATATATATTCATGAATATGTATGAAGAGGGAAAAATAGAAAGGATAATTAAATAAAAAGTCTTAGGGGTGTTTTAATGCTTTTTAAGTAGAATGCAACCTTTTTCTTTGAGAATAAGAACATTTTGACCCTAAAACTTATGGGTTCTGAGCAAAACCCCTTGATTAATTGGCATAGCTTAGAGATAGGCTTTTTAGCAAATACTATGTGGCAAGACTAGACTAAACCTGGAACCCAAACACTTTTCTCACTGAGAGTTGCCCATAATTTGGATTGATTGTGTTTACAAATTAATCTAGAAATGTTTGTTTGAGTGAGGAGAATTTGGAAAGAAAAAAAGTGTAAAAAAGTCATAATTACTCAAAATTACTCAAGTAACTGGATTTATAGGAAAACAACAAAGTACAGTCTCCAAAAAAATTTTCCAGTGTAAATTTAATTCACCTAACCTGACAAAATTTACATCTGTTGAGGACACACATCTTTAAATTCATGCCTTATTGGAGCTACATATATATTTTTTAATATCCCAAAGTTCAGAGTTGTTTTCTTTTTATTTAGGGAGTTCTGATTTTCCCAACATGCCTGTCCAAGTGTGTACATTCCTTTTAGAGACTGATAACTAGAGAAGCAATCTGTCATCTCTGATATCATCTATGATAGCAAAAGTCTGGGCAAATATTTAAATAAATACCCATGAGCAACACTGAGATTATGGGCTATAGAAAGTATTTATAATTATCCTTTGGAATTTTCCAAGACAGAAAGGTGCTTTCCCACCCTTATCTCATGTAATTTTCAAAACTCTCTGGAGTTTGGGGACCAAAATAGAGCAAAAATCTACAAAGGTCATTCAGGGAGTTTTCAGTGAAGCCAGGAATTGAATCTGCCTGCATGGATTTCCTTTTAGCTAAATGGTGTGTGTGTCTGGGCCTTTCAGCTTAACACTAGCCTTATTGGTCTTTAGCCACAGGGAGTTTTCAGTGAAGCCAGGAATTGAATCTGCCTGCATGGATTTCCTTTTAGCTAAATAGTGTGTGTGTCTGGGCCTTTCAGCTTAACACAAGCCTTATTGGTCTTTAGCCTCTCCCATCCTGAAGCTGGTCTCTGTGAAGATGTTCATGGAATTCCAATCACAGAAGTAGACCTACACCTTTTATTTATTTATTTTTTATAGTAAAAGAAATTGATCCCCAGAGATGTGGAAGATTCCATCACAGTCAATTAATTCTAAATCCAGGAATAGAATCTACATCTCTTGCAACCAGGTTATTGCTTTTGCAATTCAATAGACTAATTCTGGTCATTTAATTTTCTAGAAGATCTTCCTAATGTACTGGTCAAAATTTAATCTATGTGTTTTCAAATTTACATGCTTTTCTTTTTAATTGGTTAATTGTTAGTCAATGTTATTTTAACTAGTTGCGTGATGAAGCTGCAATTTGTGTTTAACAGCTCTCATCCCACTTAAGTGTAGCCTTTAGTTTCTCTTTGACTCAAGTGTTTCCTCATAACTGAACTCTAGGAATTCATGCAAATAGCTGGTAAAACAATACAGTCAGAAACAGCCATGGTAGTGAGGCATACTGGTAGAGTTTTTCATAAGTATCATGTCTGAGATTTCAAAATTTGATTAAGAATGTTAGGCAAAATCCTCTATGGATATTTCTCTGTTAGTGAAAAATAAAATTACAATAAATTACATGATAAACAATGTTGAATATTATTTTCTTCTTCTTGAAAAGGATAAAACATTGACACAATATTTCAAGGATCTAATATTCTTACACAAAAGCACATATTTTTATAGTGAAAAACTTGTCATTGTAACTTATTTTGTGGTCTATACTTTGTATAAAACTCCAATTAGTCTGTACATGATTTTAATAATGTAAGCAATATGTATAGATGATTATTGCAGTATAATTATAGGGCTTTATGATTTACAAAGAACATTCAAGTGCATGATCTCAAAGTGAGGTTCTTTAAAGTCTTATAATTTATAGGCCCATTACTGTTATATCATGAAAACTAACATTTAGTGATGTTAAATGATTTACTCAGCCACAAAATGAGTTAATGGTGTAGTTTGAAGTTTATCCAATGTTTTCTAACTCCAATTAGTCAAAAACCCAAATATTTACTGAGCACCTACTATGCGTCAAGAGTACTAAAGATAAAGTAGCAAATAAAATAGGAGCTCCTCAAATAGCTTACAATCTTCTACATGGAGACAGATTAACCAAAAGGAAGCAAATGGACAAACAAGCAAAAAACATTTCAGGTGCTACTTGCTTATGTGTGGAAAAACCAGGATAATGTGTCTGTGCTTGGAGGCAGGGGAAAACTAATTGTTTTAAAAAGGGTGGTCACAGAAGGCCCAAAGAGGTACCATTTAACACCTGAGTTATGAAAAGAAAGCTGGGAAAAGATACCGCAACAAAGCAGAGGCACCTGAGATGGTAATGATCATGGTGTGTTCAAAGCAAATGATGAAGTGGAGGGTTGAGAGATAAGAATGGTGATATGCATAGAGGGGAGATTATGTAGGACCTTGCATACTGTGTTCAACTGTTTAGAATGTTTCATAGTTCAGTGGAAAGCCATTAGGAGATGTTGAGCATAGGTGTGGTATAATTGGACTTACGATTTAGAAAAATCCCTCAGCTGCAGTATATAGTAGGATTACTTGTGAGGGTCAAAATTGAGGGTGCAAGAAAAGGGGTTGGAGGCTACAGAAATAATCCAGTGAGACAGGATGATGTCTCAAACTGAAAGTGAATAGCAACTAAGACGATGAGGAATGTTAGGATGTGGGATGCATTTTGTGTTAGACTGACAGAACGGGATGTGGAGTGTGAGAGAGAAGAATCAGGAGTATTTCTGGGTGTTTTTGTTCTGAGTAAATGGGTATATATTAAATAGTTTTCTGAATTAGGAAAGGCCTGGTGTGAGGGATATTAAGGGATATTATTTTAAAAATTATTTTTTGAGAGCATATTACCAGCCTATGATTATACCTAGCTCTGGAAATATAGCTGTGAAGATAGCAAAATTAGTCCTTATATGTATGGAGCTGACTTTCCAGTAGGGGAAGACAGACAATAAATAAATAATATATGTCAAATGGTGTAAGTGCTATGTAGAAAAACTTAAGTTAACATTACAAGGAAAATAGAAAGTCTTAAGGTATGGTTTCTCTTTTATGTGTTTGTTGAGGAAGCTTCAGTAGTGAAGTGATGTTTGCAGAAAGACCTAAAGAAAGTAAAATTGTGAGCCATGCCAAATCTGATGGGATTATTGGATATCCATTACACACGTTAATTGAACATCTAGGTATTCACGTCTGAAGTTTAGGACAGAGCTTGAGGCTCAAGATATAAATTTGGGAGCCATTAGTACACAGCTGTATTTAATGCCATAGAACTTATGGGGAAAAGAAGAGGGTTCAAGATAGAGACATTGGTCCTTGGTCTTGGCCTTGGATACATAAACACAGAGATTGTATGGGGGGGAAGCAGAGAGAGAGGAGAGAGAGAGAGAGAGAGAGAGAGAGAGAGAGAGAGAGAGAGAAAGAGAGAGAGAGAGAATCCAGTAAAGTATAAAGAAGACTAAAAGACAAGAGACTATGGTCACAGAATCAAAGAAAAAATGTGTTGAAAAAGAGAGGTCAGTGGGGCTGGCCCGGTGGCGCACTGCTACAGTGCGCCGCTTGGGAGCGTGGTGGCGCTCCCGCCGAGGGTTTGGATCCCACAGACCGGTTTCCGCTCACTGGCTGAGCGAGGCGTGGGAGCAACACCGAGGGTTGCGATCCCGTTGCCGGTCCCGGTCCGGTACGGGCGCGACACTGAGGGTTGCGATCCATTGCCGGACACGAAAAAAGACAAAAAGGAAAAAAAAAAAAAAAAGAGAGGTCAGCTGTGTCAAGTGTTGCTGAGAGAAGAGTCCCAGATGCGGATAGGGAAACAGCCATTGGCTTTGTCAAGATTGAGGTCATTGGTGACCCTGAACAAAACCAATTTAATAAAATGGTGAGGACTAAACTGGAGTGGATTGAGAAAAAATTGTGGTGTAAGAAAGTGGGAATAATAGATCTAGATAAGTCTTGAGAAGAGTTTTCTGTGAAGGAGATATAAGGCATGTGGTTATGGCTCGAAGCTCATGTGGGATCACAGAAAGTTTTTCGTTTGTTCATTAGTTTGTTTTTATGATGAAGACGGGAAGACATAGTTCTAATCTGAGAAATGATCCAGTATAAGGGAGAAATTGATGATATAGAAGAGAAGGAATAATTTTAAAAGCAACATATTTATAAAGGCAAGGAAAGATAGGATCTAGGGCACAAAGAGAGGGTGGAATCAGCTGGAGAAAGGGACTCTAATTCCATTGGAAGACAAAGGAAAGCAGAAGTATATGTGTGGATGGATGGTAATGGAGGAAATTGTAGTAGGAAAATGAAGTGGGATTTTTTTTTTTTTTTGGGATATTATCCTTTTTTTTTTCAATGAAGTATGATTTGGAAGTTAACAATTGTATGTGGAAGGCAATTGAACTTTAGACATTTAAGGAGAGCAAGGCTATAATTAGTTGTCTCAGAGAGTATGAAAGTGAATTTACTAGAGCAGTGTTAAATGGCTATTAGTATGAACACAGATTTATAGTGAGTTTGGTCAGCAAGTATATGGGATTTTTCCAATGTTTTTAGCTGCCTGTGGACAGCTGTGTCAAGTAAGCAGATAGATGAGTTTAACTAGTGTTGGGGTTTTTCCAGTCTAGTATGATGAAAGAAGAATTTTTGTAAGGGAGTCATTATTACAGTTTTGGACCATGAAATATGTGTTTTATAAGAAAGAAAATGGGGACTTAGAGGAGGAGCTATAGATAATCAAAAAAGTGGTAGAGTCAATAGGTGAAGTTAGATGTGGGAAATAGGATAGAAAAGTATAAGTAACAATCAGAAAATTAGATGACTGAAATGGAGATTTTGAAGGCAGTACAGTCAGTCATATGAGCATATGGGGGTAGGTAAGGAGCAGAAAATGATTGTTGGTCCTGAAAGGTTCAAGAATTGAGAGGCCAGGGTGTTGGATGGCTATCTGTGGATACTAAAGTCATAATGATTGGTGAATGGAGTAGCACAGTCCATCGTGAAATAGAGTTTGGAAGCTCAGTAGATGAAATATCACAGTGTAGGGAGGGTGGTAAGCACTATGATAATGTGATCAAAAAAGCAGGGGTTTTGAAAGAAGGTGCAAAACAGTTATGAAGCAACAACGAGAAACAATGAGGAGACCCACTTCAGTTCCAGACTGTCAGGACCACAGGGAACAGAGGATCGCACATATTTTTACTTGAGGGGGAAGCAGGAAGAGATGTCTTCAAGCTAAAGCCAAATGTCAATTAGAGCAAGGTGTAGGGAATTTATAGAGAAGGGGTTGAGGATATAAGGAAGGTTGCTGAGGACAAACCAGGAGTTCTAGAAGCCATACTGATAGCATTTGGGAGGCTGGAGAGGGCTGGGAGATGATGACAGATTAGCATCATTACAGAAGAGTGAAGATTGGCATCCAGGTGATGATCCATGGGACTTGGAATTAATGATGGTTACTGGGAAAACAATGTTGTGAGCCATGTTAGATTTGGTCTAGAGAACGTGGCAATTGAAGATTTTATGTGGCTGATTGGTCCATAGTTAGAAGGATAGGGCAAAGAGAATCATGTGAGGTAGAAGTCTTGGGTTATTGATCTCATCTACTTCTTAAACCAAATCTAGTCTTTTCCGTTCTGCTTAGCTGGGATTCCTATATAATAATATTTTTTAAAACTCTTGGTTTATATATGGTTATACTGCGTGCTATATAGAATTACAAGACAGGAAAACCTGCTCCTAGTTCTTTCAAAACACTAAAAAGAAAAACAACTAGAGAAAATAAATAGTTGCTGTAGATTTATATTAGGAGGGAATGCATAAGATAGGGTTGCTAAAAAGAATGCTTCTCGGAGATTACAAGTTTTAAATAATGCCTGGAAAAGACCTTGCTTTGCTGGAAAATAAAGTATAGGGTATTTTGGTCTGCTTCTTAAAGATGCAGTGAATAGAGAACACTCAAGTTAACTCTTTTATAAGGCTGCAGTTGGGAAAATAAACAGACTTTTATGAAAATTTGGAAAGAAAAGTCACACTAAGGCCTCTCACTAAATCTAAAGTTTGGTGGGGAGGAGCTGGATTCTCAGAATCTTTTGAATGCTTACAATTTGTGGCTTACAAATTTTATCCTCTAAGACTTTGTTGTTATTCTATGACTTTGCCGTTATTATATGATTTTGCCATATTCTAGGAGTTTTGTTCCTACTTTTTCTCTAGCTTTCCTTTGTGAATCCCTTACTTCCCATGTAGTTGCCAACAGATAGAATCTGATTGCCCCTCATGTCAGACCAAGTGATTAAGCATCCCATGGAGAGACTGTCTCTAATTAGGAACCAGCCCATCTTCAATTAACCAAGACTGGGAATGAGAGGGATGTGATAATTTGGCTGCATAGGCAGCAGGGAGTGTGGGTGAGCAGATTCCCTTAGAGGGAGAAAGGGGTGAGTAGGCAATGGCTGCCATAGCTGACTATAATATTCCAGGCTAGAGAAGAACGTAAGTAAATACTTAAAATTATCTGTTTTTGGACTGGAATGTGATCATTAGCATTCTGAATTCATATATATTTAGTCTTATAATCTTTATTATTGCATAATACTGTATCTCACTTTGGCTCATATTCTAGAATTCCTTTTAGAACCTGGTAAGTGAACCACAGGAAGTGAAATAATTTAATAAGACAGTTATCAGAGGATTGTCATTAAATTTTCTGGACCCTGCTGACCACTATTGCATAATACTGTATCTCACTTTGGCTCATATTCTAGAATTCCTTTTAGAACCTGGTAAATGAACCACAGGAAGTGAAATAATTTAATAAGACAGTTATCAGAGGATTGTCATTAAATTTTCTGGACCCTGCTGACCACTTGTGGAGATATACGGGAAGCATTTGTTATAGGAAATTTACAGCTTACTACTAAAATATGCTTCTGCTCCTAGAATTGTGACAGGTGAATGGAAGAGTTTGTCCTTTACAAATGTAACAAACGGAAACCTTAGTATCACTATGTCTCTGCTATGGTGAGGACTGAGATAATTTGAGGAAGGGAGGGTTGGGGATACTCACCTTTGACCTTGTTTAAGCTTTGTCTTCCCTGTCTCAAGATAACTGAATGAAACAGATTTTATTGAACAGTCTGGCACTTCCTACTTGAATAAACTTTTAATCTAATGTTATAGAGATAAAAAAAAAAATCTGTTGGCTTTGTGAAAAAAATTAAGACTCTCTTAAAAAATTTCAATTAAGGCATCTCATTGCTGAAATCTTTCCAAAAATCATGCAAAACCAAGATGGCCCCATATTCTTCAAAAGATTCTGAGAATCTTCTTCTTTTCAATAGGTCCCAAGGACTCAACAGTTTATTTTTTTGCAAGCATTATTTTCTCTTTTAGCCACTTAGAGTTTGTTTCTTCCCTCCAAAATTTAGTTAATAAATGAGATACATCCTCCCCACTTCCCTTGACCCAAGGACTCAACAGTTTATTTTTTTGCAAGCATTATTTTCTCTTTTAGCCACTTAGAGTTCGTTTCTTCCCTCCAAAATTTAGTTAATAAGTGAGATACATCCTCCCCACTTCCCTTGATTTTTTTCCACTAAGCTAATCCCTCAGTAATCTGCTTTACTGGTTTGTGTTCCTTTGCCTGGCAAGAAAATATAAAACACGTTGCTTGTGTTATTGATCACTGCAGGAGTCCTTGTCTTTCCTCTAACAATTGCTAATATGCTACGTTAATTTTTCAATACCCCAACTTTTACTTTTCTAAAAATATAAGTCTACACCAAAATATAATTTTGATACATTTAATTCTATATAACTAAAACATTTAAATTTTTAAAAATGTTTTAGTCATGTGTTTAGTCATGTTGTTAGTTATGTTTCAAGAGCTTAGGTGCCAGCCGTCCTCATTTCTCTAGACTCTTTATACTGTAGTTCTCATCTCATGATTTATCTGTATTACCCTAGTATCCTAACCTAGAAAATTCCTTCAGTCTCTCTAACACATTAGAGATTGTCCTTTCCATCTGGTTCTACTAATCCAATCAGATTTCTTCCTTCCTTTAAGAGCAGATCAAAACTCATCTCTAGCAAATTTTCTCTGATCAACTCTATCACTCTCATTTTGTCTCATTTTTTGATATCAGCATACTTAGATATATTGTTTTTGATGTTTTTATTAGTAATTGTACTTTACCTACTGGTTATCTTATAAAATTTTCGAAGTTTCTTTCTTTTAAAAAAATTTTATTTATTAATTATTATTATTATTATTATTTTACATTCTAAGATGTTGTGGAACAGTTTGGAGGAGGGGGAGAGGCGTAAGGGAAGTGGATAGGGTGGGAGGAGGAGGTAGGGGGGCATGGTCAAGGCCTGTGGCACCCCCCTCATTCTGGCAGGGGAACCCGGGGGGCTTCTACCGATGGCTCAATTGTGGCTGGTCTGAATGTGGACTTTGGGGGGCATGGCTGAGGCCTCAGCTCTGCACCAAACCAGCTTGGGAGCCTGGGCACTTCTAGTGGCAACTTGGTGGTCACTGCTAGGCTGGTTGCAGACATCAGGGGTGTATGGCTGAGGCCCTTGGCCCCCCACCACTCTGGCTCAGGAGCCCAGGGTGCTTCTTGTGGCAACCTGGTGGTCATCACTGGGCTGAATACAGACATCAGGGGGTGTGGCTGAGGCCCTTAGCCATCCCGCTTCCTGGCTTGGGAGCCTGTGGGGCTTCTGATCTTTTAGTGGTGTTATACCTTTACTGGTTAATATCAGAACTTTGTCTCTGATCTGTAGATTTTTTTCTTTCATTTGTGTCTTGGATTATTCGCTATTCCCACCACTTAAACTCTGTACTGGAACTAATTTATTGTCCTTTGGTCACTTATAAAATGGGGTAACTTCCTGTGGGAACCAGTATTTGAGCCCTGTGGTTGAGCTAAATTGCTGCTTTGCTGCTGATTCACTGGGGAAGGCTTTCTGTGCAGCTTGGGTTTTAATTGTTGACCTTGTAAGCACTTCCAGGTCCTGTGAGGTCCAGTACACCTAGATTGTGTGGAAACTCTTGTCTAGACCTGAGCCTTTTCAGAAAATTGCACCCCTACAGATATATGCTCCTAACCAGTCTCCACTGAGTGGTCCTGTGCTGATTGGAGGGCAGATCAGCTGTACTTGCTGTGGCCCAACATTTCTCCGGTAGGCCAATGTCCCCCACCCGCCACACTCCAAACACTTCCCGTGGGATGGGACAGGCACTAGTCCCTTGTGATGACTCACTGGCCTCTGAGTAGCTCCTTTTTTCAGTTGTCTGTGGCCCTTCACTACTGTAGTCACAAAGGAACCCTGTTAGTGGTCTTGCTGGCCTGGGGGCCAACAAGGCCCTCTTCTCCCCTCTAACCTCCGAGCAACTTTGTATGAAGGACACAGCAGTGGCTTTTGCCAGCTCTTCCTCTGTGTGCTCACCAGGGCCAGTCTTGAAGTGGTTGGGGCTCGAAATGGTTGGAATGATCCTTTCTGTCTCTTATTGTGGCTTCTTCTGCCTTCATGTACTCTGTAGTGGGTCTCTCCTCCTCTTCCCCTGAGTTCTAGCAACTCCAGCTTGTCATTCATTACTTTTTAATAGTTGTAAATTGGTTGATTGTGGGAGAGGATGACACTGAGGACCATCTATTCTGCCATCCTTAAGTGGGTCCACCAAGTTTCCTATTATTGTTCACAATATCTCCCATATCTTTTGTAATCTCTCACATCATCTATTGGTAATAATAATGCACTGTCCTTGTAGAGTCTGAGAAGTGATCAATACAATCATTTTTCTTTTAGAGGGGCATAAGTATCCATCCCTCCAGTTTTTAGAAGCCCTGTACTAGATGCGGTGCTGTAGTGAAAGGAAGTTTAAACCAATATCTGTCAAATATCAAATAATTATTAGAAAATTGGTCCAAAACAGTCATACATCCTGTTTTCTATAAACTCAGGGAAGTCACCAATCTCTGTCTTCAGCCACTTTGGACAATTAACTTGCATAAACAAAATTTAAAAAATGAAAGACAGTGGCATTGTAATCCCAAAGCTCTGTTTTTTTTCCCTCTCCCTAAACTTTATTGAGGTATAATTGAGAAATAAAAATTATATATATTTAAGGTGTACAATGTGACATTTTAATATACATACACATTGTGAAGTGATTGCCACAATCAAACTAATTAACATATCCATCAACTCACATAGTTACTATTTTTGGGGGGTGGTAAGAACACTTATGATCCATTCTCACCAAAATTCATATATACAATATATTATTATTTTATTTTATTTTTTTCCTTTTTATCTTTTTTACTGACCAGCAACGGGATCGCAACCCTCGGTGTTGCGCCCGCACAGTGCTCAACCAGTGAGCGGGAACTGGTCTCCACATGGGATCCGAACCCTCGGCGGGAGCGCCGCCACACTCCCAAGCGGCGCACTGTCCAGTGCGCCACCGGGCCGGCCCATACAATATATTATTATTAACTACAGTTACCGGTCTCCACATGGGATCCGAACCCTCGGCGGGAGCGCCGCCACACTCCCAAGCGGCGCACTGTCCAGTACTCCACCGGGCCGGCCCATACAATATATTATTATTAACTACAGTTACCATGCTGTACATTTGATCTCCAAAACTTATTTATCTTACACTGAAAGTTTGTGCTCTGTGATCTAAATCCTCCCATTTCCTTCACCTCACCCCAGTCTCTGGCAACCATCTGTCTACTTTCTGTTTCTATGGGTTTTATTTGTTAAAGTCCACATATAAGTGAGGTTATGGAGTATTTGCCTTTCTGTGTCTGGCTTATTCGGCTTGGCATAATGTCCTCTAAGTCCATCCATGTCAGAATTTTCTTCATTTTATAAAGTTGAATAATCTTCCATTGTATATATATATGTGAGACTTCCTCCTTTTTAACAGTTGAATAATATTCAGTTACATATGTTTGTATATATAACTATGTAAGTATATGTGCTGCATTTTCTTTATCCATTCACCCATTAATAGATACTTAAGTTGTTTCCTTATTGGCTATTGTCACTAATGCTATTGTGACAATGAATATGTGAGTGCAGATATCCTTTCAAGACATTGATTTTAAGTTCTTTGGATATATACCAGAAGTGAGATTGCTGAATCATATGGTAGTTGTGTTTTTAATTTTTGAGAAACCTCCACACTCTTTTCCATAATGGCTGGACCAATTTACAATCCTGTCAACAGTGTACAAGGGTCCCTTTTTCTCCACACCCTTGGCAACACATCATTTGACTTTTTGATAATAACCATCTTAAGAAGTATGAGGTGATAGCTCGTTGTGGTTTTGACTTGCATTTCCCTGATGATTGGTGATGCTGAGCACTTTTTCATATGTTGTAAAGCTATGGTAAACAAAACAGTATGGGAGTAGCATTAGAACAGACACATAAACTGATGGAACATAATAGACAGCTCAGAATGCAAAACCCGAAATTATAAACATCCTAGAGAAAAACTTAGGAAAAAAATATTCATTGGCATTGGTCTTGGTGTTTATTTTATTTATTTATTTATTTAATTTTCCTGCCCAGTCCATCCCTTTCCCTCACCATGAACCCTGTCACATTTAATACCTGTGGGCTTTTGAAAAGAATTCTAGCCTTGCCATGAAATCTGCAGTTTTCGTGTCAGTTTTGTACTTTCTCTGGTTGTTAAGCATATACAAGGGTACTTCAAAAAGGCCATGGAAAAATAAAATGAAAAGATAATATGAATTGACATATATGACACCAAAAGCACAGGGAACAAAATGCAAAAATAAAGAACTGGGTGTACATCAAACTAAAATGTTCCCACACAGCAAAGGAAACAATCAACAAAATGAAAAGGCAAACTATGGGATGAAACAAAATATTTGCAAACCATATGTCCAATAGGAGGCTAATATTCAAAATATATAAAAAACTCATACAACTCAACAACAGCAACAGCAAAATCCCCCACAAACAGCCTGATTTTTAAAAAGTGGGCAAAATACCTGAATAGCCTTTTTTTCCAAAGGAGACATACTAATGGCCAATGGGTGTATGAAGAAGTGTTCTGTTGGGTCTGCCACTGGCCAACCTGTACAGCCCTAGCCTCATTCCTTTTGGTGGGCAAGCAAATGGCCCAGATTCCTCTTTCCCTCTGGTCCCCGTTGGAAGGAGACGGGGGGAGGGGGGAGCCGTGAAGAGAGGTGAGCACAACCGCCGGCCCCAACCAGCTCGTTAAAGGACACTCAGACATGGCAGGGGTTCTGTCAAGCAGTTCCGTTTATTATCACACAAGCACTTGCTTTTATAGGTGGATGGGGAAGGGAGGTTTTAACATAATCCTATCAGCTTGAAGGTCAAGGGCATGCATCCTGTCTCAATGCCTTGCTATTGCAATCACGCAATGTTCACAAGCACGGAAGCTCGTATTTGGCCAATAAGAGCTAAGGCAAGGTTCCCGCACACTCCCACCCTATTTCCTCCCGGTGCAGTCTTAGGCTGCCACGTTAATACGCCCTTGTGGACCCATTATGGTGCCACTTGTAATGTCACTTAAGGTGGCATTATTTTTTTTTTTTTGTCTTTTTCGTGACCGGTAAGGGGATCGCAACCCTTGGTGTGGGGTCGCCCGCATCGCACTCAGCCAGTGAGCACACCGGCCATTCCTATATAGGATCCAAACCCGCAGCGGGAGCATCGCTGCACTCCCAGTGCCGCACTCTCCCGAGCGTGCCACGGGGATGGCCCGGTGGCGTTAGTTTTTAAGGCCCGACAGTGCTCAACGCCAAAGTTGTGTTTTGTTGAGTGCTCCCACTCTTGTCAAAGAGGAATTTGTTGCCTTACCTGACAAGAATGTTGGTTGATCCTTATACTAGTCCATTTTTGTTGCTTATAACAAAATACCTGGAACTGGGTAATTTGTAAAGAAAACAAAATTTATTGCTTACAGTTTCGGAGTCTGGAAAGTCCAAAGTCCAGGGCACGCATTTGGTGAAGTCTTGGTGGTGGTGACAGTGACCCAGGAGTCTCACATGGCAGAAAATGGTGGAGCAGAGAGAGCAAACTTTTCATGTGCTGTTCTTTTAAAGCCCTCAGAACCACACCCATGAACACCACTATTAATCCATTCACTACTGCACGGTCCTACAATCTAATCACTTCTTCAAGGCCCCACCTTTCAATTACCGTAATAGGATTTCCCATCTTCAACAGTTACAGTGGGGATTAAGCCTCAGTGAGGTTGGGGGGCATCTGATTTACAGCAATCCTGCTGTTAAAAGATCGTTTCATCAGCTTCAAAAACCCCCTTTTTTTTCTTTGTTCTCTTTGTGACCGGCTGCACCGCACTCAGCCAGTGAGGGCACTAGCCCTCCCTATATAGGTTCCGAACCCGCGGTGGGAGCGCTGCTGCACTCCCAGCACCGCACTCTCCCGAGTGTGCCACGGGCTCGGCCCTCAAAATAACCCTTTAACAGAAGGACCCTGGTATAGTCCAAATCAATGTGGGAAATTGCTACTAGAAAAAGACCATTCAGAAAGTCAGTGGATCACCAGAAAAGTGTTGAGGGACACAGTCTGGACATTGTAAAACACATTGGTGGGTATATTTAGCAATCGAAAAATAACTGGGAGTGAGATGGTATTCAGGGAAATTTTTAGTTTTATTAGGTGTGCTAATGTTTTTTTGTTAATGTAAGAAAATACTTTTGTCTTTTAGAGTGGTATGTCATACTGTCTCTAGAATATTTGGTTCTGTTCTACCCCCTTCCCATCACTCTACTTCATTTCATAGAGAAGTCATTTTTGAGGCCTCACTAGAAAGTTGGCTGATCCTGCTAAAAGACTGTCATTGGAGTTTTCTTGCAAGAGCGCCTGAGGACAGAGAAACCTCCCAAATTGCATGACTAGGTTGGATGACTTCTTCTTCCTGTTTGCTAATAAATGTTTGTACGTTTGACAGAATGTGGTTTAAGATTTACTTGCATTGTAGCAAGCCACTTGCTTGCAAGAGGGCTTCCCCTCTCACAGCTGGACGTTTTCTACATACACCAAAAATAACTTCATAGTTCCTAAAAGACAAAATTTGGCTTATGTTCATTTACAACAATAGAATTTTATCATTGACTGGCCATTTGAATTATATATTCTCTAAATGTTCTTCCCACAATGAGATACTGACCACATAAGAGAAATTATACTGAACTATTAATTATGAGATAATTTTCTTCCAGAACTTGTCTCTAAAATAGTAGCTGCTTCACAGAGATATTCTTGTCTGAGGGTTTTTTTTTTTTTTTTTTTTTTTTTTTTTTTTTTTTAATTACTGTCTTCTCTCAAAGTATGAGAGTGTTCTAGACACACTAGTCAAGTAACCTAAGGGCTCATTTTGCAATGAATATCAGTCAGCATATTTTACAGAAAGAATGGCTGGTGTAGTCATTATATTACAAGACTTTACATGACTTGTATCAAGTCAGATTATTGTAGGTCAGATAGCAAGTCTTTTAATAGTTCTTTTCTCTTTGCCCTTGTAAGCAGCAGAGGGCAGTAGTGAACTGTGCATTTTTCTATGCTTTATTTTTGTCTAGGAACATAAACTACATAAATATAATAGCAATAATTTAAAAATAATATCTAAAATGTTCCACATTCAATAGTTTTATTGCTCCACTGAACACAAATAGTAACTTACCTGGGTCATCATCCAGTATACAGTATCTAATTTTAGACCTCAGGCTTATGCTTCAGTTCTCACAACATAGAATTTGAGTTTAATCTTATATTGCATCTAGTCATTCACAAGTGAGATATGGGTAGAAATTAGACATTTCAATTTCTTCTAAGAAAAAGGTAATTTCCTTAAGGAAACTTTATACCATAAACTTTTAGGCTTAAAACATTGTCTTCTTCAAGGAGAATATATTTTAATGAAATTCTATCTTCTATAAAAGCCTTTTATCAGCACGACACTCTCTCTCTCTTTTTTTTTTTTCCTTTTTGTCTTTTTTCGTGACCGGCAACGGATCGCAA
>NW_007733687.1:69590-82830 GCF_000696425.1 Galeopterus variegatus | reverse complement strand
AAAGATGACCGGTGAGGGGATTTTAACCCTTGACTTGGTGTTGTCAGCACCACGCTCACCCAGTGAGCTAACTGGCCATCCCTATATGGGATCCGAACCCGGGGCCTTGGTGTTATCAGCACCACCCTCTCCCGAGTGAGCCACGGGCTGGCCCTTTTAAAAGCCTTTGAAATAAATTAAATAAAAATGATGTTTCTTAACAAACAGCTACATTTATGAAATTTAAAAATTTAAAGAGTACTAGAATAGGAAAAAAAGTTCCCTAACTCACTCTTCAGTACCTGCTATTTCTATTTACCTGAGCTAGTTGATTTTAGCTTTTTAATAGTTTCTTATTTTCTGGTATTTACCTACGTATTTTAAAATATCATGTCTATCCTGATTTTTTTCTGTATTTTTTGTCTTTAATGTAATTTTTCCTTCCTATTATAGAAGATGAAAAGTTAGCTTTCTTACATTCCACTCTGATATCCCTTCCCCATATTCCTCCAAAATACCATTTTAAATTATTCAGTTTTCAGCCCTGTGCCTTCCTTATAGAAGGCAATTATTAAATATATATCTACTGACAGGGTATTCAAACCACTGAAAGGGGTTTCTAATGAAGGAAAGATTACTCATGTGTGTGTCAAAACCTATGGAATGCAGGTAAAGCTGTACTTAAAGGAAAATTAAAAATGAACTTTTTTTAATGTCAATTTTTCCAAAATTGATCTATAGCTGCAATACAATCTTTTTTTTTTTTTTTTTTGACAGTTTTTTATTGGGACCTAACTGATTATACATATTTGTGAGGTATAGATCTGAATGTTAATACCTGTGTACCATATGTAGTAATCAAATCAGGAAAATTAGTATACTCATGCTTACCAAATGTAATTAATCTTTATGACCCTTAACCAATTTCTCACTAACCTTCCTATCCCTCCCCCTTCCCCACCTTCAATAAACAGTAAGTTCTCTTTTTAAAACAGTTTAACATATTATTTTGATGGCTGTTTCTTTCTTTTCATTAATTTTATTTATTTATTTATTTTTTAGCTCCCACTTATGAGTGAGGACAGGTAGTATTTCTCTTTTCATGCCTGGTTATTTTATTTAACATAATTTTCTCTAAGTTCATCCATGTTGCTGTGAATGGCAGAATTTCATTCTTTTTTATGGCTGAGTAGTCTTCCATTGAGTATATATACCACATTTTCCTTATCTAGTCACAATTCCTTGTTGATGGACATTTAGTTTGGTTGCATATCTTGGCTATTATAAATAGAGCTGCAATAAACATGGGAGTGTAGGTATCCCTTCCACATGATGATTTCCATTCCTCTGGGTACATTCCCAGCAGTGGGATTGCTGGGTCATATGGTAGATCTATCTGTAATTGTTTGAGGAACCTCCACACCATTTTCCATAATGGTGCACCATTTTGCAGTCCCACCAACAGTGTAGGAGGGTTCCTCTTTCTCCACATCCTCACCAGCATTTGTTATTCTGTCTTTTCTGATAATAGACAGTCTAACTGGAGTTTTGACTGTTAGAAAGACTGTATCTCATTGTGGTTTTGATTTGCATTTCTCTGCTGCTTAGTGCTGTTGAGCATTTTTTCATATGTCTGTTGGCCATTTTGTATATCTCCCTTTGAGAAATGCCTATTCACTTCCTTTGCCCGTTTATTTTTTAACCAAGTTACTTGTTTTCTTACTGTTAAGTTGTTTGAGTTCTCTGTATATTCTGGATATTAATCTCTTGTCAGATGCAGTTTACAATTTTTTTTTTCCCATTCTGTAGGTTGTCTTTCTACTCTGTTGATAGTTTCCTTTGCTGTGCGGAAGCTTTTTAGTTTGATATAATCCCATTTGTTTATTTTTTCTTTTGTTGCCTGTGCTTTTGGGATCTTATTCATAAAGTTTTTGCCCAATTCTACATCCTGAAGTGTTTCCCTATGTCTTTTTTTTTAGGAGTTTTATAGTTTCAGGTTATGTATTTAAGTTTTTAATCCATTTTGAGTTGATTTTGGTATATGGT
Organism: Galeopterus variegatus; assembly: GCF_000696425.1. NCBI lineage: Eukaryota > Metazoa > Chordata > Mammalia > Dermoptera > Cynocephalidae > Galeopterus > Galeopterus variegatus. The sequence goes on along the minus strand of NW_007733687.1, from coordinate 80,805 downwards.
GAGAGGTATGGATCTAGTTTCATTCTTCTACATATGGATGTCCGTTTTTTTCAGCACCATTTATTGAAAAGCTAGTCTCTTCCCCGATGTATGTTCTTTTTAATCGCAATTCAATTTTTAAAAATTTGCTGACCTATGGAAATGCAGAAGGCCTAGTAGAGCTAAAATAACCTCAAAAGAGAACAACTGAAGGATGTACAGTAGCAGATATAAAGTCTTGCTATAAAGCTACAGTAATTAAGATAATATTGTATTAGCACAAGCACAAGCAGATCAAAGGACTAGAATATAGGGCCCAAGAACAGTTCCACACATGATATATGACAAAAATACCATTGCTATTCAATAGTGTCTATAGTGCTGGGTTAATTGAATATCTATATGGGAAAAATGTATGGTGACTCTTTACATATGCCATAAGCAAAAATTAATTTGAGATGGATCAGAGACATAAACATAAAGAGGAAAACAATAATGCTTCCTGAAGAAAACAGGAGAAAACCTTCAAGACCTTGAGGTAGACAAAGATTTCTTGAATAGAATGCAAAAACATCAAAATCTAACAAAAAAGATTAAGTGGACTACATTAAAGTTAAGAATTAATATTTATTGAAAGACATTTTAACATTAAAAGTGTCAAAAGGCAAACCACAGATATATATTTGATAAAGGTCTTATATTCAGCATAAAGAGCTCCAGCAAAACAATAAAAAAAGAGTGACAATTTAATTTTTAAAAACAATAAGCAAAGATGTAGACTACTCCCAAAAGAATATATCCAAATTATCAACAAGGATCATAAAAGAGGATGTCTAAATGGCTAAGTATAATTCACTAGGGAACTACAAATTAAAGCACAATGAGATATGGAAACACATTTATCATTTAGGCCAAAGTTAGAAAGACTGTCAATTCCAGCAAGAATATGGAGCAGCTGAGGGAACTGTAAATGGTAGGAGCCGGAAGCCATCACCACAATTAGGCTATGGGGGGTGAAAGACAGCACCTAGCAGAAGCCGATTGGAAGAGAAACCCACCAACAGCCAAATAAGGCCCAGCAGGGAGGGAACCTTTTCCTGCCTGGCTGCTGGTACCTCCATCGGGGAAACCTAAGTTGGAAGCCAGAGGGTGCTGGATGCAACTGATGCAATCCATGAAATTAAGAGTCCCGTAGCACTGAACAGAGTGGAGGGATGTTGGCATCGGATCTGGCAGGGCAAAAAATATCCAGCACAGTTTGCGTAATCATTTGTTTATTTGCTTGTTGTTTACCTACCTAGTTAGCTAATCTACCTATTTTTACCTTAGCTGTTTTTGGGGGAGTTGCTTCATGTGTAAAATGAAATCAAATGGCCCAAAAGTTCCAGAATCACAAACAGATAACATTTGTGCTTGTACGTCAAGCCTTTGCTGAGCTTATTAAAAGAAACTTCAGGGCTTCTTGCTCTAAGTACAATATGATTAAATTTTGGAGGTGGGAAGAGGAAGTTAGCTAAGTACAGTAACATGAGCTGCAACAGTAATTTTTTAATGTTTCAAGGGCAAAATGATTTTATAGCATATTTTATTAAAATTTCCATTATTGAAACTTATGACTAAAAAGAGACAAGCATAAGCTATGACAGCTAATAGTTACAATAATTTGATTAATATTATAAGATATTAATTTAATATAGCAATACTTAATTTCATGGGAATATTTATCATTTGAGTGGCTGGCAATCATTTGGCTATCTTATTTTCTTAAGGGAAGAGTCTGCAGAGGGAGTGTAAAAATAGTGACTACATTTTGCAATTTAGGGCTTTTTGTGATAAGCACATATTTTTTCTTTGGCATGAAATATATGTTGTTTATTATAGTAAATGGAATATATGCAGAAAAAAATACTTGTTGTCATGACCTAAGCATCAAAAATACATTACATTTTTTATATATTTCATACTAGTCTTCTTCAACATATTTATAAACAGATTTCTTTTTAAAAAGCAATGATTATATTTTATGTATAGTTCAGTATCCTCCATTTTCACCTATTACAAACATTTCCCCGTATGAAAGATTTTTGTTGTTGGCATCAATAATAATTTTGCAAAGATTTTTGCTGTCTGCATCAGCAATAATTTCTTACTGAGGGATTTCTAGAAGTAACAGTACTTTATCACATTCACATTAATTACATTAAAAACTTCGATACATAATAGGAAATTATTTTCCTGAAAGTATTCATCAATTTACACTCTTAGCAACATCTAATAAGAGTGCAGCCTAATAGTTCCTTCACCATTTTATTCTATCACAACTTATACATAAAAACTGGTATACCATTATTTTAATATGAATTTATTTTATTAATTGGGATATTAAATGTTTTATTGTTTATTGACCATTTTTCTTTGTTCTGACTTTCACTGTAATCAATTTAATTGAATCTCCATCTCTATCTTTTTTGGCTAATGAATATTTTTAAAAACTATTTTTTTAACAAAAAATAAAGATACCAAATATTCTTATATAAGTTTCAAATATTTATCTTTTAAGGTAGTTTATAATTTTTTAACACTAAGACAATTTTGACTTTTTATGTAGTCAAGTGTATTATTGCTTATGTTATCTTTAGTATTTGGGGGTTTTATTTTGTTTTAACTTTTAATATTTAATACATTTATAGTTTATTTTAATGTAATTATAATGGGGAGATCTAATTTTATTATATATGTGTGTGTATGCATATATATGTATTTTCTTTCCCAAAATAAAAAAAGAAACTTTCCAAAAGAGTTTAAAGATAGTCCATACTTTCCCTACTGGATTGTTTTATTCTTTACAGAAGCTATACTTTTGATTTTTGTTTCATGCTTTACAGCAATCACTAGAACTTCTAATGTATCAACAGTTCTGTTAACATACTTCTTGATTTTAATAGAATCCAATTTCTTCTTGATCTTAATAGAAATTCATTTGTTACTATGCAATACTTAAATATTCCATTATAGTCTAAAATTGATTCATGATTCTCTTTTTAATCCAAAAGTTATTTTATAAATTAGTTTGAAAATCCTAAATTGTATTTGTATGGGTGTATACAGCGATGAATGAGATTTAGTGGTTGTACTTTCATTATTTATTTTTAACTGAATTGCATTTTGCATGTATTTGTAGTAAAACTGATGTTGGTAATTTTTGCATTTTAGGATTTATCGAGGTATTCTTTGTGATCTGAGAGTGTATATTTCTGCCTTAATTTCCAATATATACTTGAAAATGTGGATTATAAAGTTAAATTTACAGGGGCCGGCCCGGTGGCGCACTGGATAGTGCGCCGCTTGGGAAGCGCGGTGGCACTCCCACCCGAGGGTTCGGATCCCACATACAGACCGGTTCCCGCTCACTGGCTGAGCGAGGCGCGGGAGCAACACCGAGGGTTGCGATCCCGTTGCCGGTCCCCGGTCCGGTATGGGGGCAACACTGAGGGTTGCGATCCGTTGCCGGACACGGAAAAAGACAAAAGACAAAAGACAAAAAAAATAAAAATAAAAAATAAAGTTAAATTTACAAGTATTAATTTAATATTTTAAATTATTTTATATTTGCTTTTTGTCTACTTGATCTTGATTGATAATGGTTAAGAAGGTGTAGTATAGTTTCAGGTGAAAAAAAGTCCATGGTGGAACATACCAATACAAAATGGCCATTAATTTAATGTCTTTTACCTTGGATTCTATGTTGATATTAATAGTTCTGCACTGTTTCCATTCAAGTTTCTCAAATGTTTCTTAGACTATCTCTACTTTAACCTTTTATTGCTATTTTATTTTAGGTGTATTTCTTATAAGCCAAATTATTTTGAGTTTTATTATTAATTCAATATAATATTTATTTTTAACAGGGGGATTTAACTTATTTATATTAATTTTATATAAATTAGCATGGTCAAAATAAAATTTCTCCGTAAGAATTGTCATTCTCCAGTAGTTTCCATCTCAATAAATGGCACTGACATCAATCCAAATTCCAGGGTGCCAATCACAATTTCTTTCTCTTGTATACATTCAAAATTCAATCCATATGCAAATCTTGCTGGCTGCACCTCCAAAGTGAATTTCAATTCTGCCTCTGCCCATCTCTCTTGTCTAATCCGTCATCATTTATCACTTAGACTCTCACACTGCTTCCTCCATTGCCTCTTCTAATGGATTCTCCAAAGAGAAGCCTGAGTTATAACTTAAAAATGTAAATCAGGTTATGAAATTATTGTGCTTAAAACCTTTCTATGGATTCTCATTACATTTTAACCCAAATGCAAAATTCTTATTTTATTTCACGCAGGCTCTATGTTGTTTCCCTTCTGTATCCCTCCCAACTTCATAACAATTCTCTCTCTACATTTTTCCTGTCCATCTACCCTGGCCTGTCTTTAAACCAGTCAAGTTCATTCCTACTTTAGGACTTTTGTATATGTTTTTCCTGTGCTTGAAATGTTCTTCACCCCAGCTTTTAGTGTCTCAGCTCCTTTTCACATGTCACGCTTCATTTCACATATGCCTTGGCCCTTGAGGCTTTCTCCAAATCTATCTAAATAGATCACTTTCTACCTCAAGCCAGTTACTCTGCCACAGTGGTATTCAACTGTAGAAGACATTCCCAGGGATATTCCAGCAATGATAGATTTAAGGGAATCTATCAGTTCAATTAACTTCCAGATATTTTATTGTGTCAGGATGTATGAAAATCTTTCAGTTGCCAAGCAAAGGGACAAAGGAAGGCCCCTTGTAATGTTTAATGAAAACATATAAACCTTTAAGGCCCTTTCTCTTTCTCTGTCTTATAAACATTTCTCTTCATGGTGAAATATAGCATCGGCAGAAGGGCATTTTGGCTCTGTTAGGATGTTTTGAACATGACCTTATGGTGAAGTGGACAGGTGGGAGCAATCTATTTAATAAATTCAAATTAACAAATCAAAGATTGGACCACTCTTAAAAGAGGATACAGAGCACACAGAAAAGGTTTTTAAAACATATTTAAACCCAAGTAATTAATTATTTTCAAAAATTCTTAATACTCACCTATAAAATGCTTTATTTTCTCCTAAAAACAATCACCTTTAAAGTATCAAAGCATCATCAGTTATAATGTTAATCCTTATAGTTAATGCCTAACTAGATATATCTTTAAGACTATCAAAATTTTCAATATACATTGGATAAAATCCAAAGGTAAAATTTAAATACAATTTCTTTTAACTTTAGTTCATATTAGCCAATAAAGTAAATAAAACTTATTTTATCAAATTATATCTTTGCATATTATTTTAATTATAATAAATGCTCATTTATCTCAAAAATATTTAATATTTTCTACCTCTTTCTAACAAAAAAAGAATTTACATGAGACATGCTGTAATTTCTATTATGTTCTGTTATTGTATACTAGCATATATACAATACTTCTAATATTATCTATTAGTTCATAGGAAAAGTTTTATCATGATGTTTCATACTATTATTGGAGTGCTCACTGATTTTTATAATCAATTTTTAGTTGTTTATTCCCAAAAACCAAATTAGAATTTGACAGTGTATTCACACACATTTATTAAAGGCATATAGTATCTTTTACCAGACTTGATCATAAATAATAATTTTATTTTGTTTTAATTTTTTATTGAAACATGCTGATTGTACATATTTGTGGGGTCCAGAGTTATCTTTCAATACATGTATAAAATGTATGATGATCTACTCAGGGTATTAGCATATTCATCATTGAAAAACTTATTCCATAAATAATAATTTTAGTTACAAATATTGCATTATAAATTAGGGATAAATAGAATAATGATATATTATATTTTATAATTATCATTTATAATTTATAAAAATGAATAAATTAATAAAATTATTTTCACATCATTTTAACCTCGACTCATTTTAGTAATCTATCTTTCATGGTATATACTGTAATTCATATCTTAGTGGGCTTTATGGTACCTCTTGAAATACCTTATTAACAGCTGTCTGAAATAGGAAAATTAAGTCATTTTCAAAAAATAAAGTAAGACTAATTTTACATTTGGAATGACAGTGAGGATTTGACTTACCAAGTTAAATAATAAAATATTTACATAAATAAGAAAATATTTTACATAAATGGAATATGCTAATGCTGCAGCTCCAACATTTTAATTAAAATATATTTTATACATAATAAGATAAAACCTTTTATGAGAAATATTGTATTGGGAAAGATATAATACATAAAAACATTTTGATTTCTAAAGTGTTCTTAGCTTACTGTGTTAAATATGAAAATGAGTAGTCAGTGTAATTAATATTCATTTGATATTTCTTGGAAAAGTCATTTGGGTGTCCATCCCACAAACTGAAAAATGCCATGGTGGTCTATCATTTACAAATATTTATATATATATATATATATAAATATATATATCTTATATATTATATCTTATATATATATAAATATATCTTCTGAGAATTCAATTAAACCTTTCTTCAATGTCATTTTTTGACATATAATTCAAAGATGTTCAAAGAAATAAACAGAAATGCTATAATACAACTCCTTTAATTGCCATTTAATTATTTATATTAATTAGCATGAGTTTCTGAAGCTAATAGTTATTAAAGTGAAAAATAACACCAACATTGACTGACTTTCTAGTAATATATCTTATTTATTCATGACATGTAAACTACTTGGAGTGTTGAGAAAAACTACTATTCATCTCATTAAGAGACGTATTGTATATACGTAATATTTAACAGCATTATCAAAATTTGTATTTTATATTGTTTTGATCCACTAATAATACATACAATGATAATATGATTACATTTTAGACACAAGTGTCTTGTCACAGGAAATAAAAATTAATATTTAATTCATATAAATATTTTTGTTACAAAGCTGTGTAAAAGGTGATCTATGAAAGACAGTGTAAGCATGCCACAGCTAATACTTTAAAACAAATTAGTTCTTGCTTAAGGGGAAAGACAGTTTTGAAAATATGGCATGTGCTTGACTCTTTGTTGTACATAATCAATTAATTTCCACAGGCTTTCAAGAAGTAGGTCTTTTTCCCTCAAATTGGGCTAACATGCTCTTGGCCCCAACCCATGGGGTTTGAGTAAGCTGGAAATCTGTGACAGTAAATCTGCTAGTGTCACTTGGTAGTGATGACTGAAGGAAAAGCAGGGACCACAGTTTCCTTCTGGTGGAGAAGGAGATTTCTTCTGTACCCTCCAACCTGGAGCTCAGCCGCACTGTAATCTGTAAATTGGTGGCTCCCCTCAGCCATGCTTATTCTATTCCCAGGGTCAGAACATTCCACAGCAGTAGGACCTCTCAGTTCTCGCAGGAACAAGGGCTGGATTGCAGTCATCCCCTTCGTAGTCAGTTACTGGCCTGATGGGCAGGCAGCATTTTTCTAAATAAAAAATGGTTTGGTTTGGTTTTCTAAGTGCCTCAATAAGTAAACCAGGCTGTTGATACAGAAACGAGTATCTTACTCAACATCTCAGCAAGCCAAGATGAACCTGAATTTGAGGTTTAGAATCTTGAGTTTGTAGCAGAGTAGTATTCCACTGTGTGCTACCATTCGCAGCAACATGGATGGACTTAGAGAAAATTATATTGAGTGAAATAAGCCAGGCACAGAAAGAGAAATACCATGTGTTCTCACTCATTTCTGGGAGTTAAAATTAAATAAATAAATATACAAACAAATAAATGGTGTCAGGGGGTCGGGGGGAAGAAGACGCAACAATCACAAAATTCCTTGAACTTGTTAAGACAAGTGAACAGATATGATGTAGAGGGTGGAGGGAGGAGAGAAAGGGGGGAAAGAATAATTGGTAAAGGGACACAAAAATCAACTACAATGTATATTGACAAGTTAAAATTTTTTAAAAAAGGATCTTGAGTTTGTGTCTGTATCACATCGTGCATAGTTAGTTGATTGGGAAACATTTGCCATTGAGATGGAGAGAGGGCAAAGAGACTGTTAAAATGGGTCCGGATGATTTAATGGTTTCTCCAAAGTGGAGGAAAGGTATTGAAAGAAGGACAGCAAAAGAGTAAGGAGTATACAAGTCTATGAAAATGCTGTGGAATAAGCCCAGGAAGGACAGATGTATTTGCAGATAGTTTTCCAGAGGATCCTTCTTTAAGTAAACCAGATAGTCAGAGCACAGGCTTTAATTCACACTCTGTCATAAAGTGTGATATGGAGTCTTTTTAAAAATCAAGTATCAATAGAAAGTTAAAAATCAAGGGTTTTTTAGTACTTTATTCAATGCTATTCTTGCCTTCATTTTGAAATTGTTAAAATGGACATAGAGAGTTCGGAAAGCAAACCTGATGCCTTCATGAAAGATGGAGCCACATTTGTGGGATCACCTCTGCAGGAGAACATTACATTATCTCTCTTTTTTTAAAAAAAATTATTTTATTTTGTCAATATCCAATGTGTTTGATTATTGTGGCCCATCACCGACACCTCCCTCCCTCCTCCCTCTCCCCCCTCCTTCCAAACAAAGTCCTTTCTGTTTGCTTGTCATATCAACTTCAAGGAATTATAATTATTATGTCTTCTTCCCTCCCCCCCCCGTTTATTTGTGTATTTATTTATTTATTTTTAGCTCCCACAAATAAGTGAGAACATGTGATGTTTCTCTTTCTGTGCCTGACTTTTTTCACTTAGTATAATTCTCTCTAGGTCCATCCATGTTGCTGCAAATGGCAGTATTTCATTCTTTTTCATAGCAGAGTAGTATTCCATTGTGTAGATATACCACATTTTCCTTATCCACTCATCTGATGATGGACATTTGGGCTGGTTCCAACTCTTAGCTATTGTAAACAGTGCTGAAATGAACATTGGGGAACAGGTATACCTTTGACTTGATAATTTCCATTCCTCTGGGTATATTCCCAGCAGTGGGATAGCTGGGTCATATGGCAGATCTATCCTTAATTGTTTGAGGAACCTCCATACCAATTTCAATAAAGGCTGCACCATTTTGCAGTCCCACCAACAGTGTATGAGAGTTCTTTTTTCTCTGCAACCTCACCAGCATTTATCATTCTCAGTCTCTTGGATATTAGTCTCCCTAACTGGACTGAGATGGCATCTCATAGTGGTTTTAATTTGCATTTCCCTAATGCTGAGTGATGTTGAGCATTTTCTCATCTGTCTGTTGGCCATTTGTATATCTTCCTTTGAGAAATGCCTGTTCAGCTCCTTTGCCCATTTTTTGAATTAGGTTACTTGTTTTTCTCCTATAAAGTTGTTTGAGCTCCTTTTATATTCTGGATATTAATCCTTTCTCAGATGTATACTTTGGAAATGTTTTGTCCCACTCTGTTGGTAGACAAAAAAAAAAATATTTTCTCCCACTCTCTTGGTTGTCTTTTCACCCTGTTGATTTTTTCTTTTGCTGTACAGAAGCTTTTTAGTTTGATATAATTCCATTTGTTTATTTTTCCTTTAGATGCCTGTGCTTTGGGGGTCAATTTCATGAAGTCTGTACCCAATCCTACTTCCTGGAGGGTTTCTCCAATGTTTTATTTAAGGAGTTTGATTGTTTCAGGGTGTATATTTAATTCTTTAATCCATTTTGAGTTGATTTTGGTATATGGTGAGAGGTCCGGGTCTAGTTTCATTCTCCTATGTATGAATACCCAGTTTTGCTGAACAGGCAGTCTCTTTCCCAGTGTGTAGATTTGGTGCCTTTGTCAAAGATCAGATGGCTGTAGGTGTATGGATTAATTTCTGGGTTCTCTATTCTATTCCATTGATCCTTGTTTCTATTTATATGCTAGTACCATGTTGTTTGGGTTATTATAGCTTTGTAGTATAGTTTACAGTCAGGTGGTGTTATGCCTCCAGCTTTATTTTATTTTATTTTTTGCTTGGGTTTGTTTTGGCTATGCATGGTATTCTCTTATTGCATATAAATATCTGGATAGCTTTTTCCATTTCTGAGAAAAATGTCACTGGAATTTTGAGGTGGTTTGCATTGAATCTGTAGAACACTTTTGGTAATATGGTCATTTTCACAATGTAAATTCTTCTGATCCAAGAGCATGGGATATCTTTCCATCTTCTTGTGTCCTCTTTAATTTCTTTCAACAGTGGTTTGTAGTTCTCTTCATAGAGATTTTTCACATCCTTGGTTAACTCAATTCCCAAGTATTTTATATTTTTGGTGGCTATTGTAAATGGGCTAGCTTTCTTGATTTCTTTTTCTGCATGTTCACTGTTGGAGTATAGAAATGCTACTGATTTTTGTATGTTGATTTTGTATCCTGCAACTTTGCTGAAATCATTTATCAACTGTAAGAGTTTTTTGTAGAGACTTTAGGCTGTTCAATATATAGGATCATATCATCCACATACAGGGACAGTTTGACTTCATGTTTTCTAATCTGGAGGCCTTTTATTTACTTCTCTTCTCTGATTGCTCTGGCTGGTACATCCATCACTATGTTGAATAGGAGTGGTGAGAGTGGGCATCCTTGTCTAGTTCCTGTTCTTAAGGGAAAAGCTTTACAGCTTTTCCTCATTCAGAATGATATAAGCAGTGGGCTTATCATATATGGCTTTAATTGTGTTGAGATACTGTTCATCTATACCTAACTTGTAGAGAGTCTTTATCACAAATGAATGTTTAATTTTGTCAAATGCTTTTTCAGGATTTAGAGAGATGATCATATGGTTTTTGTCTTTGCTTTTATTGATATGGTGTATCACATTTATTGATTTGCATATGTTGAGCCAACCTTGCATCCCTGGGATGAATCCCACTTGATCGTGGTGGATAATTTTGTGAATGTGTTGCTGTATTCTGTTAGCTAGTATTTTATTGAGGATTTTTGCATCTATATTCATCAAGGATATTGGCCTGTAGTTTTGTATTTTTGATGAATCTTTGTCTGGTTTTGGTATTAGGGTGATATTTTCCTCATAGAATGAGTTTGGGAGGATGGCCTCTGTTTCAATCTTTTGGAATAGTTTGTAGAGAATTGAAATGAATTCCTCTTTGAAGATTTGGTAGAACTCTGTGGTGAACCTGTCTGGTCTTGGGCTTTTCCTTTTTGGGAGCCTTCTGATAACAGTTTCAATCTCTTTAATTGTTATTGGTCTGTTCAAATTTTCTATATCTTCTTGCCTCAGTTTTGGTAGTTTGTATG
>NW_007733687.1:67149-69009 GCF_000696425.1 Galeopterus variegatus | reverse complement strand
CTCTTCTTTTCTTAGTTAGCCTTGCTAATGGTTTGTCAATTTTATTTATTTTTTCAAAAAAACAAATTTTTGTTTTGTTGAACTTTTGTATCATTTTTCAGGTTTCAATTTCATTAATTTCTGGTCTGATCTTATTTTCTTTCCATCTACTCACTTTGGGTCTGGGTTGTTCTTGTTTTTCTGGCTCTTTAAGGTGAAATGTTAGGTTTTTATTTGCCATCTTTCCATTCTTCTGAAGTAAGCATTTAATGTGACAGATTTCCCCCTTAGTATTGCTTCAGTATCTCACAGGTTTTGGTATGATGTGTCATTATTTTCATTCATTTCAAGAAATTTTTTGATTTCCTATTTAATTTCTTCTTGAACCCATAGGTCATTAAGTAGAATCTTGTTTAATTCCCATGTGTTTGTATAGTTTCCAGAGTTTAATCTGTTATTGATTTCTAATTATAATAGATTGTGGTCTGAAAAAAATAGATGGAGTAATTCCAATTTTTTTGAATTTGTTGAGACTTGCTTTATGACCTAACATATGGTCTATCCTGGAAAATTTCCTTGTGCTGATGAGAAGAATGAATATTCTGAGGTTGTTGGATGGAATGTTCTGTAGATATCTGCCAAGTCCAATTGGTATAAAGTGTTGTTTAGATCTTGTGTTTCTCTATTGATTTTTTGCCTAGACAATCTGTCCAATGTTGAGAGTGGGGTGTTCAGGTTCCCCCCACATTATGGTGTTAGTGTCTATCTCATTCTTTAGATCTAATAGTGTTTGCTTTATAAATCTGGCTGCTCCAACATTGGGTGCCTATATATTTATGATTTTTATGTCTTCTCGATGGATAGATCCTTTTATCATTATATAGTGGCCTTCTTTATCTCTTTTTATGGTTTTTGGTTTAATGTCTATTTTATCTAACATGAGAATAGCTACTCCAGCTCGTTTTTCATTTCTATTTGCATGGTATATCTTTTTCCATCTTTTCATTCTTAGTCAATGTGTGTCTTTACAGGTGGGGTGAGTCTCTTGAAGGCAGCATATTGTTGGGTCCATCTTTTTAATCCAGTCCGTTGGTCTGTGTCTTTTGAATGGGGAATTTAATCCTTTTCCATTTATAGTTATTATTGAAAGGTGTTGATTTACTCCTAGCATTTTATTGATTTTTGTTTAGGTCTCTTAAGTATCTTTTGTTACTTTCTTTCTGATTTTATGTTTGTCTTCTGTATTTGCTGGTTTCTTGGGGTGGTAGATAAACTATTTTTTCTGTTTATTATTAGCATTTTTGTTTTGCTGGTAGGTTTTGTTCTTTCTTGAGTATTCATGGCAGTGAAGGTTGTTTATGAGGTATCAAACCCAGTACTTCCTTGAGAATTTCTTGTAAGGCTGGTCATGTGTTAGTGAACTCCCACAGTTTTTGTTTGTCTGAGAAATATACTATTTGTCCTTCATTTCAGAAGGATAGCCTTGCTGGGTAAAGTATTCTTGGCTGGAAATTTTTGTCCTTTAGTGTTTTGAATATATCATCCCACTCTTTTCTGGCCTTTAGAGTTTCTGATGAAAAGTCTGATGTTAGTATGATTGGGACACACTTACAGGTGACTTGCCACTTCTCTCTTGCAGATTTTAAGATTCTCTCTTTGTCTTTGAGTTTTGCCAGTTTGACTATAACATGTCTTGGAGAGGATATTTTTGGCTTGAATATGTTTGGGGATCTTTAGGCCTCCTGAATCTGAAAATCTGTGTCTTTCCCTATACCTGGCAATTTTTCTGCTGTTATTTCATTGAATATGTTTTCAATACTATTTCCTTTTTCCTCCCCTTCTGGAATATCCATGATTCAGATATTTGAGTGCTTAAGGTTG
>NW_007733687.1:63690-66359 GCF_000696425.1 Galeopterus variegatus | reverse complement strand
ATCCATGATTCAGATATTTGAGTGCTTAAGGTTGTCTGTTATCTCTCTTAGATTTTCTTCATTTTTTAAAAGTCTTTTTTCTTTTTTCTAATTTACCTGTGTTAATTCAAACAGCCTGTCTTCAAGATCATAAATTCTCTCTTCTGCTTGTTCTAGAGTCCTGTTTTGTGTTTTTTATTTTGTTGAATGAATCTTTCCGCTCCACAAGCTCTGCTACATTCTTTTCAGGGCATTGATACCTTTGTGCATTTCTTCTTTCAGGGGCTGTACATTTTTCTCATTTCATTTTGTTGTCTAACTGAGTTTTCTTGTATCTCATTTAGTTTCCTTAAAATTGCTGCTCTAAATTCCTTGTCAGTCATTTTAAAGTCTTCCTGTTCTATAGGATCTAGAGTTTGAGAGTTATTACTTTCCTTTTGTGGTAATGTACTTTCTTGATTTTTCATATTTCTGGAATCTTTTCTTTGGTGTTTAGTCATTGTGGCAGGGGGTATCACAGTTCACTCTTTCCACCCTCATGTCTGGCCTGGATCCTGAAGGGACTCCAAATTCTAGGACATCAGGACCAACCTGGGCTGGTGATCCCATGGCCCCTGCCTTTTCCAGCCTGGCTGTATCAGGGCATGTGGGCCTGGTGGCTCTCAGGCCTCTCTGGGCAGCAGGCACTGGCTGGGGCTCGGGTCCCATGGTGCCTGCCTGTTCTGGTGTGGCTGACTCAGGGGGTGTGGTCCCATCATCTCTCAGGCCTCTCTGGGTGGCCACTGGCCTGGGCTGTGGGCTCCATGGTGCATGGCTCCTTCCTGTTCTGGTTTAGCTCTTGGGCCTCCTGTTGTTGCTTTTTAATTGTTGCAAATTGTTTGATTTGTGGGAGAGAGCAAGGCTAGAAACTGTCTACTCTGCCAACTTGACCGGAAGCCAATACTACATAGAATTTAAAAACCAAATCATTTCTTATTCATATGTGACAAAGGACCCTTAGATGGATGAGAAGAAGTTACTACATGAAGGTCACAGGGTGGCAGAGTGCCTGGTGGAGCCACCTGGGCCTCCCAGGGCAGAGGACCAAAGCCTCGAAGTTTTTATTGAAGAAATTGATACGTTTTTAAAATGTATATGCAAAAATGAAGGACCTAAAATATTTAAAACAATCTTGAAAAAAAGAACAGTGTTAGAGGACTCATACCACCTTATTTCAGAACTCTGATATCTATTATAATACATTGTTTTATTGGCATCACTATGGACATAAAGATCAGTTAAAGAAAACACAGTTTANAATACATTGTTTTATTGGCATCACTATGGACATAAAGATCAGTTAAAGAAAACACAGTTTATATAATCCCACATTTCTCTGATCAACTGACTTTTAACAAAGTCACTAAAATTATTCAATGGTGAAGAGAGTCACCATTCATAAAAAAAAATTAAATTTATTTAAAAAACCCTTCTCACCTTTATCTGATATCATTCACAAACATTAAGCATGAATGAATCATAGGCATAAATATAAGAGCTGAAAATATTAAACTTCTAGAAAAAAATAGAAAATATTTTTAACATTAGCTTTCTTAAATACAATACTAAAGAAAAGCTCAAACGAAACAAAATTGTTAAAGCTGACATCATAAATGTTAAAAATTTTTGCTTTTCAAAAGATTCAGTTAAGAAAACAAAAAGGCAAACCGCAGACTGGGAAAACATATCTGATCACGGTCTTGTATCCAAAATACATAAAGAAGACTTATGACAATAATAGAAGGAAAACTAACCCAGTTAAAAAAATGGGCCAAAGGACATTTCACACGCACATATACACACACACATATATATCCACTGCTCATAAACCTGTGAATAGATGTTCAAAATCACTAATCATCATGCAGATGAAAAATTCAAACTATAATGAAATAACTTTGCATACCCAGTACACTAGGACAGCTAAATTTAAGAAGACTGACAATAACAAGAATTAGCAAGGATATGAAGCAATTAAAACTCTGATATTGTTGGTAGCAATACAAACAATACAAACAAAGCTACTTCAGAAAAGAGTATGGCAGTCCCTTGTAAAGTTAAACTTATGCTTCCTTATGACTCAGCAATTCCACTCCATGTATAGTTACCCGATACTAAACATGTAGTTAAATAAAGAACTGTACACAAAATATCCATAGCAGCATTATTAATAATAGCCAAATCTGGAAACAACCAGAAGTACATGAATCAGCAAATAGATAAATAAAATGTGTTCTTATGATATAATATTATTCAGCAAAAAATGGAATGAAATAGTAGCAATATAGATGAATTGCAAAAACATTATGCTAAGTAAAAGAAGTCAAACATACACAGAAACCTACCTATAATTAATTTTATTAAAAAGAAAAAGTTTGAAAAGGCAAAACTACAGTAAAAGAAAGATCTGTGGTTGACTGGTGCCAGATGTCAGGGAATGGGGATCAACTGCAAAGAGTCATGAAGAAATATGTTTTAAGATAATGGAACTGTTCTGTATCTTGATAGTAGTAGAGACTACACAACTGTATACAATTATTAAAATTCATTCAAATGTACAATTAAAATGAATGAATGTTAATGTATATACATTATTACTTAATAAAGTAAAAAATATTAAAGCAAAGCTTGAGAACAATTTTAACTTTGTG
>NW_007733687.1:41302-63058 GCF_000696425.1 Galeopterus variegatus | reverse complement strand
ACTACAGTAAAAGAAAGATCTGTGGTTGACTGGGGCCAGATGTCAGGGAAGGGGGATCAACTGCAAAGAGTCATGAAGAAATATGTTTTAAGATAATGGAACTGTTCTGTATCTTGATAGTAGTAGAGACTACACAACTGTATACAATTATTAAAATTCATTCAAATGTACAATTAAAATGAATGAATGTTAATGTATATAGATTATTACTTAATAAAGTAAAAAATATTAAAGCAAAGCTTGAGAACAATTTTAACTTTGTGGGCATGTTGGCAAAATCAGTATCTTAATAACAAAATGTGTCACACTTTAGTAAATTCGTAGTATCCTCAGTATCCTCATTGTAAATCCAAGGGGAAGAAGCATTTCTGTAACTCTTTAAAGATTGCATTTTGTGTAAGAGTAAAGCAATCAAATATGCCATGGTCACATGATTAACTATGATTTTTGTTGTGAGTATTTGATAGATATAGTTTATTAGGTTGAATGACTTGTTTTCCATTTTCTTTTCTGGGGTTTATATTATTATTATTATTATTATTATTATTATTATTATTATTATTATTATTTTAGGAATATGTGTCAAAGTTTAAAAATACTTTTTTCTACATCTATTCAGATGTTCACATTGTATTTTCCTTTAATTTTTTAATTTAATATATTCAAATTTTTTTCTTTCCTGTTTCATATTAAACTTTTTATTCCTAGGATAAGTTTTTGGCAGCTTAGTTTGATTTATCAATACTTGTCATAAAATTTTGAAGAATTAAATTTTATTTTAGAACATCAGTATAGGCATAAAGATCAATAGAATAGGGAATTTATGTAACCTGACATTTCTATGATCAAATGATTTTTAACAAAATTACCAACGTGGATTTACAGGAAAATTTGAAGATGATATAGAATGTTTCCATATATCCCACACCCAATTTCCCCTATTATTAACATCTTACATTAATGGAGTACATTTGTTACCAATATGGATACATTATTATTAAGTAAAGTCTATGCTCAATGGCATAATTGGGATTTGTCTGCTATTTTTGTCATGATTAGACTGGGGTTATGGTTTTTCATAAAGTTTATATCTTTCTGCTTACATTAGCCATCTGTTTTTACATATTGTCTACTTTTTTCATTTGGAACCCTTAACATATTAATTATATTTATTTTAAATATTATGTCTGATAATTCCAATATCTGTCATATCTGAGTATGGTTTTGGTGCTTATTTTGTCTGTTCAGACTATTTTTTTTTCTTTTGCCTTTCAGCATGCCTTGTAATTTTGTTGAAAGCTGAACATGTATCAATAACCGGGACTACAATAAATAGGCCTTTAATGTGAGAATTTATGTTAACGTGGCTAAGAGTTGGGATGTACTTGTATTAATGCTTGGCATAGCTGTTACTGCCAGAGGCTTCAAATTCCTCTGCTGTCTTTGCTGTTGTCTCTCTTCTTGACTTTGGCTTTCCCAAAATACTTTTCTGAACATGTATCAATAACCGGGACTACAATAAATAGGCCTTTAATGTGAGAATTTATGTTAATGTGGCTAAGAGTTGGGATGTACTTGTATTAATGCTTGGCATAGCTGTTAGTGCCAGAGGCTTCAAATTCCTCTGTTGTCTTTGCTGTTGTCTCTCTTCTTGACTTTGGCTTTCCCAAAATACTTTTCCTCAGAGAGCATGTGGGACTTGCAGTTCTTTCAGCTGTAATCCACTATTATTATACTAGAGCCCTGTTGGCATAGTATGTGTGAGTATTCTGTAATCTTATGATTAAATCTCAGTCTTTCAGGAATCTGCATTCCTGGGCTGTGACTTTCATTGGTTTTTCTCCCATAATGTAGATTTTCTCTCACCTTAGGTGAGAAAGGAAGTCTAGAGAAGGCTGGAATAGGTGAAACACCCTTCCTTAAGCTAGAATATATCACTGCAAATCTTTCCCCCTAGATTAAAAGACAGTAGGCCTCTTTTATGAAGAATGCTCTGGATATACTTCACAGAGATTTTTCTTATCTTTTTGCTCCTATAGCTTGGAGGGCATCTTTCCAGGATCTTCACTAGGAGAACCTGGAGAGCTACCTGAAGGTGAACTAATGAAAGTATAGGGGATCTGCTAAGACTACAGCTCTTAGGGCGTTTTTACCTCCAAATTAGTCCATAGCCTTTAGCAAGTCATCAGAATTACTTTTGAAGTGTTCCTACCAGTTCATGCCTCCAGCAGCTTCTGCTCTAGGTAAGAAGATCTCTGCTATGTCTGTCCGAATTCACTTGTCTCTCTGGCTTTTGGGGTGTTGGGTTGCCCTGCAATCTCAGCTCTCTGATGAGCCCAAGAAAAGTCACCAATTTTCAGTTTATTCATCTCTTTCTTGTAGTTAAGAGCAGGAGTAACAATGTCTAAGCTCTTTACGTGTCAGCATTGACGCTAGAAGTCTTAACTCTCATTTCTAAAACCTACAAATTAATAGTAATAATGACAATAATAATATATAATAGCAGAACTAATACTATTAATTCTAAAGGCACTGTCACACTGGATTTACATACATACCAACAAGTTCTTTGCTTGCCATTCATTCTTGCATCTCAGACCTTTATTACTCCTTCTGAGACAATTTTTCTTCTTCGTAAAGTACATCCTTTTGTAGTAGTAGCCAATTTTCTCATTTATTTGTTTATCTTAATTATATTCTACTTGTAGAATGATAGTTTCATGGGCTACAATTGTAGATTGACATGTATTTTCTATCGGAACTTTATATTTTTTATTAGATTACATTTTGGCTTCCTTAAAATCATTGAATAAGTTTTTTTCAGTCTAAAATTATTCCTGTAAGACTATCCTTCTCCTCCTGCTAGTTTTTCTATTTCTGTCTCTCCTCCTGTTCCTCTTCCTCCTCTCCATTCTCTTCCTTCATCGTTTTCTTTTTTGCACTTAGATATTTTTCTGTCTTCAAGTAAGCTCAGTTACTTGTTATAGAGAGACATCTTGTGTAGTTTACACAGTATCTAATTGTATTATAGTCAGAGGACCTCTTTCCTTATTTTACCTGCAATATGTCATATTTCCTATTTAGCCTTAGTCTTCACTTTTCCTTTTAATGAAACATTTAAATTTTTTTATGATGAGCTAGCATTCTATATTAAGTCCCTCCCCCATCTTAGTAATATCGTAAAGTTGTTACTCTCCCCGTTTTACACATGAAATAGAGAGGCTGAGAGGTGCTAAGCAAGGGACAGAATTGGACTCAGCCCAGGTGTGTCTGGCTCCAGAGTCACCTCTTGTAAGTATCACGAACATATGACCTCTCAGTATGTCCTTAGCCTGGCTGGTCTCATGAGTGTTCTTTATTAAAGTCCCTGAACTTTATTACCTATACTATTCACTTGACTGATAATAAGTTAGTAATTTCAATTTTAATATACACATAACTTTCTCTTCTCAAATATGGTATTAGTTTCTGAAACATATACCATGTCATTTGTCCAGAGTAGTGTCTAATATACTACTATGGAAAAATTGTATTCAATAAATACTACTTAAATAATGAAAAAATCCAATTATTTCTCACATCTTAAAAGGAACACAGCTTTTTCCTAAACAAACCTGTCAGTCAGAATGACATAGTACTTATTTTGAAATGAAATGCATGTATGTAACAATTAGCTAAAAATAAAGGGAGGTCTAGACCACTGAAAGGAGTTGGGTAAAAGAAAGAGTGATGTTCGGGCTCATTTAGTCATTTAGTAAAATGACTAAAATGACAATTATCTTTTTTTGTCCCTTGTCAATATATGCCAATACATCAGGGTTATATTCTACATTTCTGAATTTCTATTCTTCTAACTGAATTTATCAATTTTTAAGTATACGTAACTTTCCCCACATTTCTCCAAGGCACGCTGGGTGATAATGTGAAAAGCAGGCAACAAAAATTAGCCTGCGGCCAGAACCACAGCGAGTGTTGACAAAAAATGTGTTGCTAGGATTACGGTAACAGGCTGAGTTTTTACATCAACAACATGCTTTTCTTACCGCAATTTGTTCCTCTATATTGTTTCGTCATTATGAGTACTTGTTTAAAACCCATTCACAGAGCAGATTGCCAAGTACTGTCTAGAACTACTGCAGAAGATTTAGGTGTGTGAAGTTCACACTTGGTTGTTAGACATTTATCTGCTTTTTCTTGCCAGGCGCAGTTAATTCTTGAAAATACTGGAATCAAGATGATGAAAATTTTAAGTTCCTCATGGCTGTCTTCACTTGCCTTTTCCTTCTCCGCATCTACCTTCGATTTTGATTCCAGAAAATATACTGCTTCCCAGTAGAGTTTTACATTCTTGGAACCAATTCTACTAAGGCTAGTTATGTGGTGGTCTAATCCCTTCTCGCTGTACTCCAAGTTGGCTTTTGATCGTTATTTCAAATAAAATGGTTTTACTGCCTCACTAATTCCTCTGTGTAGTAAAAGGCTCAGAATATTCTTGATGCCTCTTTTTGAGATGAGTAAATTCAGCCTCAGGGAAACTGCGGGAGATTTTGGTGGTTATTAATATCATGCAGAAGAACTCATGATGAATCTGTGATTCAGACATGGCTAGGCATGCACGCATGTCTGCACACAGACTGACCAGCCCTGTGACCAGTGGCGCTGGCAAGAATGGAAGCCTGGCAATCGTGGAGCAGGAATGTGGGGAACAGGGCCAGAGTGCTGCTGGCCTATGGGCTCTGCAGAATTCTCAACCACTTGCAACCACTCTGACGTAAACGTGCTGCCAAACTAAAATCAAGAACACAGAAAAGCCGACATGATGATAGACAAATATAGAGAGGAGGGCACATTAAAGAAGATCAGAAATGAACAAACAAAACCAGAGATCAGTGGGAAAGGACAACATTTCTCAACCATTCCCAGCACTATCAGCCTTGCATAAAATTCCTGGGTCTTGCTCAGTCTTGACACTACAGTGTAAACTAGAGAGCCAATCTCTTACACCAGTGGGAATCACTTCATCTGGGTCACTAGGTAGTGATACTGAGAAAAATGTTGAATTGTTCTTACTGAACATATATCAGCTTGCGGATCACAGACATGTGGCATGTTCAGTATGAGTCCAAAGCTTAGTTATGATTAGGCTCATTTAGTAAATTGATCCATGAGGCTTAGCAGGACTTAAGGCATTGTGAAAATGTGTTTAGAGTTTTTGTTGAGGCAGCTCTTTTTCTTTCTGCTCCCTTCTCATCCAGACCACAATTACACTTGCTATTTGGAAGACTGCTCCTTTAAAAGCATTTAGAGATATAAATAATTGTATGTTGGTTTTGTCTCTCAAAATTAGAGAAATTTTCTTATTTCTGGATAAAGGTCTTCTGTGGTATTTAAAAATAATTTAATTGTCAGTTACGTTCTGTGATATTGGGATTTAGGAATTGATAAAAAAGTAAACACAATTGTCATCATAACTTTTTGTTTGCTGTTGATAAACTTTTAGTGGCTATAAAGCATTGTAATAGGAATTGGTTCGACTGCCTATAAAATAAGGTTAAAAAACAATTTGAGCCAGAAATCAGGAAATCTGACTTTAATTCCTGATCTTAGATAAATCTTTCTCATCTACAGGTGTTAAGTGTGAGAGTAAAATTATTTTTTTTTCTTAATATGTAAAATCCATAATATTTTGGCTTTTTTCTCTCAAATTTTTAGGGTAAAAAGAATCCTGTGTTACTTGTTTCATTTAGTCAAATTTCAAATCAATAGCCACAACAGATATTCGTAGTACTATATGGGCTTTTAAATCAATTGTTTTAACTAGGGGATAGGTCACTTTAGTGTAACATGTTGACCTTTTTCTGCTGCTGATTTGCAAAATTTGTGGTATTTTTATTAAAAAGATAGAATAAATATAATTAAGTTTTTAAAATTAGATTAAAAACCCAAACAGTTTTAAACTTGTTGATTTAAAATTTGATATTCTATAAATACATTTTCCTGTAAATGTTGATAGATAACTTTGAAAATTTTAGCAAAATTAAATTTTAATAAGTATATGGAATAATTTTACCACTTTGTCTTTATTTTTGCTTTACATTTGTGATGAAACTGTATTCAAATTTGTTATATGTTATTTTTTGAGTACATTCGTATGTTATTTTTAATCCTATAGATCATTACTGTCAATAGAATACACATTATTCAAAAATCTTAATTATAATAATATAATTAGGTATTGTGCTAAAATTAAAGCAAAATAAATTTTATTATATAAATCTACTTTAACTTCTGAATAATATGTCTTCATTTTATATCTCTTCTAAACATCAACAGGTGCTGATGTTGACAGATGTTCCATAATAATTTAATACACTGTCTTTGATATTTCACTGACTTTAAGTTAAATAACATCCACAGCCTTATAAATATTTTTAAATTTATTGTTTTAAAGGTGCATTAGTAATGCAGTTAGATAAAGCATCTTTTATTAAACAGTTTGTTATTTGATTTATACCTTTTAAACAGACAGACATATGGTAGTCAGGCTTCCGTAAGTATTCTTGCTCCAGGCCTTATGAATATTGGGGCAGTCTAAGTTTTAACAGGCTAGATACAGCATGAATTTTACATTTGCCAGGTGCATGGAAAGGGCTGTTTCTCTGTGGATATTTCATTAATGTGAAAATCCTGAAAACTCATATTTCCCAGTTTACTTGGAATAGAACAAAATACAGAAACCAATTCATACAATGTTCTAAACTTGTAACAGAAATATTAGAAAAATTGTTTTAAGTCCTTCTGTAAAATGTGAGAAACTACTTACAATTTCAGTGATGATCCTGGATATTGTGTTTGGAATTACCTAGTAATACACCACCAATAAAGTAGATCTCATGAAAAATCATTATTTAACTGATTATTCATTGCTTTTCTGGTTATACATTGTATGTCGCATTAGGTAGGAGTTTCATGTGATGTATTATTTCCATCTGAAGAATGAAAACTGAGGCTGTCCACAGAGGACCTCAGTGATGATCTATCTGATAACTCATCATTCTCTCCCCTGCCCAACTGGTGGCCTCCTTGACTCATTGTTCATGATTCAAGACCAAAGTTTGTCTAATGATACGGTTCTCTCAGTACTGCCAGATACTCTTAGTGGTGCTGCTGTCTTTCAGTGGACATCTTCAGTATCTGACTCAATTTAAAACCTCCCTCCTTTTGGTATTATTCCATAGCTGACCTTGAAATGTTCTATGGTTCATTTTTCTTATCTTTTTCTTGTATGCCCTATACTTTGCTACTTTTGAATTGTTTCAATCTTTATTTTCAAGTCAAGATTATTTTCCAATTGTATATTACAAACTTTGATTGACCTTCTACTCTTACAAGTTCAAGCAGTTTCACAGGGCATGATGCCAGGGCATTAGGGTAAGGTACTCTACCACTAGGTAAGTAAATTATTAGTGACTGGTCCCACTCTGCCTTTAGCAAGTTCTCTGGACAATATCTTTACTTCTCTGGTCCTCTTTTGTTCATAAAATTAATATCATAACTGAATAGAACTTTAGGTGACCTGCAGCTCCAAAATTTTCTGAATCATTACTTTTCTTTCAGATACCCATTTGATCAGTTAAAGAATAAAAGATATTTGTTTATAACAATATTCAGGTTGCAACACACAAGGAAGAAGTAAGAAAATAAACTTATTTTTCTTTTAACTGCATTATTTTAATTTCAAAGAATACTGCATAGTTTTAGAATTGCAAGAAACAATGAATAATGTAATGTTCCATGTGTATGAGTGTGAGATTGCATAAGCGTAATTTTTTTGCATCTGCTTCTTAATCTTTATGAATTAAAGAACTCTTGTGTAAAACTATCCTTATATTAATGATGCCTATTCTATTGAGATGTTACTCAGCATCAATGTATTGCCTTTTTTAAAAACAAGAGGTTTATTGAGATGTAATTTACATACCACACAATTATCACCCACTTAAAGTGTACCACTCAAGGATTTTTAGCATGATCAAAGAGAAGTTATACCTCATAGCTGATGTGTGATTGAAGTGTAGTTTTATACAGGGATTGGCTACTGCCATGTATTAGAAACATACCTTCTGTTTCACTTAGAAATATTTTGTGATATGACTTCCCCCTCACCACTCTGCCACACATACACATTTTTTGTTGAGTTAGAGAGGATAACCAGAATGATATAGAAGCATAATATTTTTCCTCACCAATGTGTCATATTAATATCTTTGAGAAAGCAACATTATACTGCATCTGGTATGACATAATAAAATATAAACCAATTATTTAGTAAGGGTAAAATCCATTCAGTAGTTTCAAAATAATAAAAAAAAAAGATCTCCTGCATTCTAAGATATTCCGATTTCAAATTGATGTTGTGATGTTCAAAGGCAACTTCCAGGTCTGCACCATGTTTCTACCAAAAAAAAAAAAAAAAAAAAAAAAAGAATAAGGAGTGATAATTTCCACACAACGTATTTTATTCATTTCCCTCTAAATATCCAGTCCCGTTTGGGGGAATTTCATCTTACTCTAAATAATCATTACTATTTTCAGGCTTTCGAAAGTAATATTCTTCAAGCTGAGGTTCATCTATCCCTGGGTGCATACAAACTTTTCATGGGGTAAAATGGCATGAATAAAAGTTTCAGGGGAAACAATTATTGGATCTCCTCTCTCTCTCTCTCTCTCTCTCTCTCTCTCTCTATATATATATATATATATATATACTATTTCCTAAAATGTATCTTTCTGAGAACTCATCTGCAGTCCCTTTGAAATCACTTTTCTACCATTTTCACACAATAAAAGTACACTTCTTGCCCATCTTTGTCTTTTTCACAGGCACCTAGGTAGCAAAGGCTCTATGGCATCAAAAAAAGAGATAATTTGCAATATTTGTGAGAGTGATTAGAAAATGAGTGACTCTACTGAGTCAGAAAGAAATATTTTTGCAAGTTCGCTGGTTTTCAACCTTTGCTTTCAAAAATACTGAAGGAAGAAATAATAAATTTGCCAAACAATAGAACATTAAAAATAATTTTGTCAAAAGATTACTATGTGCCTTTAAACATGGAGGGAATTTAAAGAATTGAGGGACAGTGCAGTAGAACTCTTCGCATTTCCATTTACTTCGTGTGTGAACATATTTCCTCAGCCCTTATATTTATAAAAGCAAAAATTAGGAATAAAATGTGTGCTATCTAGCAAAGAAGAATGTTCATAAATATTTAAACTCATTGGAGAATAAACCACCACAAATAAGTCAATAACAGATGCATTTCTAAAAATGTAACTTCTTTGATTAATAATTTCAAAATTATAAACATCAAAATTTATAATATTTAATTATTTTGTTCAATTGTGTTAACAATTATTGTGATGATTCCTCAATATAGAACTTTCCTTTTTTTTTTTTTTTGTGACCAGTAAGGGGATCGCAACCCTTGGCCTGGTGTCACCCTCACCGCACTCAAGCACCGGTCATCCCTATATAGTATCCGAACCCGTGGTGAGAGCACCGCTGCGCTCCCAGCGCCGCACTCTCCCGAGTGAGCTACGGGGTTGGCCCTAGAACTTTCTTTTTAACACTCAAAGATGTATGTGTCATAGAGAATTAAAAATTTTTTTTTCAATATGTATGTTTGTTGCTGGGTAGAAGTATGAATGTTGACCATAAGATCTTCTGATGGAGTTTGGATGTGTTGTCTCCTCCAAAACTCATGTGGAAATCTGATCCCCAATGTGGCAGTGTTGGACACTGATTGAGTCATGGGGGCGGGTCCCTCATGAATGGATTAATGCTCTCCCTGGGGGAAGGGGGATTAATGAGTGAGTTCTCGCTCTATTAGTTCTCGTGAGAGCTCGTTGCTTAAAAAGACCTGGCACCTCCTCTCTCTCTCTCTCTCTCTCTCTTGCTTCCTCTTGCCATGTGATCTGCTTGTACCTGCCGGCTGCCTGCCGTTTTTCCTGCCATAAGAAGAAGCAGCCTGAGGCCAGTGCCTGATGCAGTTGTCCCAGAATCATAAGCCAAATAAACTTCTTTCCTTTATAAATTACCCAGTCTCAGGTAATTCTGTTATAGCAACACAAAACAGAGTAAGACAGAAAATTGGAACTGTGGAGTGGGGTGTTGCTAAACAGATACCTGAAAATGTGGATGCAGCTTTGGAACTGGGTAATGGGCAAAGGTTGGAGGAGTTTGGGGGACTTAGAAAAAAAGAAAAAGACAAGGGAAAGTTTGGAATGTCTTAGAGACTTATGTGGTGGCAAGCAGATGCTGATAGAAATGTGGACAGTAAAGGCCATTCAGATAGAAATGAGGAACTTATTGGGAATTGGACAAAAGGCAACCATTGCTACACCATAGCAAGGAACCTGGCTGCATTGTGTCCATGCCCTTGGATGTTGTGGAAGTTGGAACTTAAGAGTTGTGAACCAGAGCATTTGGCCAAAGAAATTTCTAAGCAGCAAAGCATTAACAAAGCTGCATGGTTGCTTTTAAGAGCCTACTCTGAGTTATGGTAGCAAAATCATGAGGTAAAGCCAGAATTTAAAAGGGAATTAGAGCATAAAGATTTGGAAAATTTGCAGCCTGGCCATGTGGTAAAAAAACAGAGAGCTGGAGAACAATGCAAGGGTGAAGCAGATAAACTGATTGCTAAAGATATTATATTTGCGGTGAGGCAGCCAGATGCTAATAGTGGAGAAAGCCCTGCAGGCATTTTGGAAGCCTGGAAGGGTGCTCCACCCATCATAGGCCCTGAGGCCTAGAAGGACTGAGTTATCCTGGAGGACAGACCTGGGGTGCAGCTGCTCTTGGGATCCTGCTCCCTGCATCCCAGCTGCTCTGGCTAGAGCAGCCCCAAGTATGGTTGGTGCAGCAGCCCTGGACAGTAGAGGCCCGAAACCTCGGTGGTGTCCATGTTGTGTTAAGTCTGTAGGCCGGCAGGATGTGAGAGCAGTGGAGGTGTGGCAGCCTCCACCCAGATATTAAAGTATGTATGGAAAAGTCTGGGGGCCCAGGAAGAGATCTGTCACAGTGGTGGAGTCACCACAGACAGCCTTCACTAGAGCAATGCTGAGCAGAAATGTGGGGTCACAGTTGCAGCAGAGAAATCCCAACAGCACCATGCCTAGTGGAGCCATGAGAGTGGGACCGCCATGGAGACCCGAGATCCGTGGAGCTACCAGGGTGGAACATCAGCCTGGGAGAGTTGAAGTGTGGCCTGAGACCAGGAAAGCCATAGGAGCAGAACTGCCCAAGGACTTGGGGACCCAACCCCCACACCAGTGTGCAGAGACAGTCGAACATGGAATCAAGGTACCTGATTCACCAGCCTTGAGATTTAATGCCTGCCCTGCTGGGTTTCGGGCTTGTTTGGGGCCTGTTTTTCCTTTCTTTTGGCTTATTCCTCCCTTTTGGAATGGGAATATGTACCCAATGCCTGTCCCACCATTGTATCTTGGCAGTAGATAAATTTGGTTCTGACTTTTACAGGTTCACAGCTGGAAGGACTTTTGCTTTTGGTCTCAGATGACACTTTGGACTTTGGAGTTTTAAGTTGGTGCTGGAGCAAGCTAAGACTTTTGGGACTCTTGGGATAGAATGATTGTATTTTGTATTGAGAGGAACATGAGTTTTGGGGGGCCAGGGGCGGAATGATGGAGTTTGGATGTGTTGTCCCCTCCAAAACCCATGTGGAAATTTGATCCCCAATGTGGCAGTGTTGGAAACTGATTGAGTCATGGGGGCAGATCCCTCATGAATTGATTAATGCTCTCCCTGAGGGAGAGGGGACTAATGAGTGAGTTCTCGCTCTGTTAGTTCCCGTGAGAGCTCGTTGCTTAAAAAGACCCTGGCACCTCCTCTCTCTCTCTCTCTCTCTCTCCCCCACCCCCCAACATGAAATCTCTCTTCTCAAACATTAAATTACATTACATTGAGATGGAACTTTATGTGGGGGACTGGAATAAAAATTCCAGCTCATGGGGAAAAAGACATAAAGTTTATGACTGTTGAAGAGTTTGTTAATATATTGTAAATGAATAATGATGAGAATTGTCTTAGTCTCTGCTGCTTGTATGAGTCCGTTTTGTGTTGCTATAACTGAAATACCTGAGACTGGGTAATTTATAAGGAAAAGAGGTTTATTTGGCTTACGATTCTGGGACAGCTGCATCTGGCACGGGCCTCAGGCTGCTTCTACTCATGGTGGAAAGTGGCAGGGAGCCGGCGGGTACAGGCAGATCACATGGTGAGAGGAAGCAAGAGAGAGAGAGAAGGTGCCAGAGTCTTTTTAAGCAAGGAGCTCTCGTGGGAACTAATAGAGCGAGAACTCACTCATCACTCCCCTCTCCCCCAGGGAGAGCATTAATCCATTCATGAGGGATCCACCCCCATGACTCCATCAGTTTCCAACACTGCCACATTGGAGATCAAATTTCCACATGAGTTTTGGAGGGGACAACACATCCAAACTCCATCACTGCTATAACAAAATACCACAGATTGGGTAATTTAAAGAGAATAGAAACTTATTTTCTTACAGTCCTGGAGGCTTGGAAATCTAGATCAAGGCACCATCAGGTTAGGTAGTTTGGTGAGGACTGCTCTCTCCTTCCAAGATGGTGCATTGATGCTGCATCCTCCAGAGATGAGAAATGCTGTTTCCTCACATGGCAGAATGTGGAAGGGAAAGAGTGAGATGAACTCCCTTCATCAAGGCCTTTTATAGGGCACTTAATACCAAACACAAGGGGAGGAGCCCTCATTAGCTAATTACCTCTTAAATGCCCCACCTCCGAATACAATTGCATCGACAACACCTGAATTGTGGAAGGGACGTATTCAAATTATAGCAGAAATTACAATAGCTTTATTTTAAAGGTCAATATTTACAATATTTGGAATTTATATCTTTTGCAGCTAACTAAATTGTGGCTGAAAATGTATTGATTTCAACTTGTAAATGTGTGCGGGATATTTTCTTCAATATTCCTTTAAGAGTAAAAGAACAAAATGTTTTGAAGACTGCATCCTATAGTTACTGACAAAGTCATCACATATCTTAAATCTCTTTTTAAAAATATAGAATGAATGAGGCTAGGTAGCTTGGCTACCCAGAAAACCTCTAGAAATTCTAAGCACATAAAATTATTAAACATTTGTATTATGCAGAAAATTTCTCATAAGAAAGTTAGGAGGTCACAAAGTAGTGGGGTGATATATTCAAAATGCTAAAAGAAAGAACACTTTCAACTAAGAATTCTCTATCCAGAAAAATTGTCCTTCAAATGTGAGGAAAGAAATTAAAACATTCACAGATAAACAAAAGCTGAGGGTATTTGTTATAACTAGACCTACCCTGCAAGCATTCCTAAAAGGAGTCCTGCAGGTTGAAATGAAAGGACACTAGGCAGTAACTCAAAGCCATTTAAAGGAATAAAGATCTCAGTAAAGGTAAATACATGAGCAATTATAAAAGCTACTATTATTGCAAAAACAGTTTGAAACTTCAATATTTTTCCTACATGATTTAAGAGACTAATACAGTGAAAAACAATTATTAGTCTAAAAGCTAGCATTGTAACTTTAGTTTGTAACTGTACTTGTTTTCTACATAATTTAAGAGACCAATGAATTGAAAAATCAATTAGTACTTTATATTTTTGAACACACAATGTATAAAGATATTATTTTGTGATATCAGTAACTGAAAGGAGTGAAGACAAAGATGTAACTAAGTAGAGTTTTTTATGTTATTGAAGTTAAAATGGTATAAATTCAAATTAGAGTGTTATAACTATAGGTTGTTAAATGAAATTCCCATGGTGCCACAAACAAAACAGTTATAGAATGTACACAAAAAAGACATGAAAGGGAAATGAGACATTTCACTATAGAATATTAACTAAACACAAAAGAGGCATTAATGCAGGAAATGTGGAACAAAAAAGCTATAAGGTGTATAGAAAACAAGTAGCAAAATGACAGAAGTAAATGCCTCCTTATTAGCAATTGTTTTATATGTAAATAGATTGAACTCTCCAGTTGAAAGAGAGAGAGAGACTGGCAGGATGTATTTAAAAAAAACCATGAACCAACTATATGCTGCCCATAAGAGACTCAATCTAGATCCAAAGATACAAATAGGTTGAAAGTGAAACAATGGAAAGAGATACTTAATGCAAATAGTAACAAAAGAGAGCAAGGAGTTATTATACAAATGCCAGGCAAAATAGTCATTAAATCAGAAAAGTTTACAAGAGACAAAGAAGGACATTATATATATTTATTTATTTTCCCCATAGTAATAAAATAAAATGAACATTTAATAGTTTATTTTTAAGTTCACCAAAGGAACCCAAAGTCATCAAAATGTCCCATACCCAGATCTCTCCAAGAGCCTGAATCAGTCTTCCTTTCTTTTCTTTTCTTTTTTTTTTTTTTCTTTTAAATCTTAACTTACACATTGTAATTGTATACTCTTATGGGTACAATCTGATACTTTGATACATATACATTGTATAATGATTGAATCAGGGTAGTTAATGTATCAATCACCTCATGCATTTATCATTGCTTTCTGGGAAAAACATTCAAAAGCTTTTTCTTTAGCTATTAGGTAATATACAAAACTTAACTGTTAATTATAGTCATCCCATTGTGCAATAGAACACCAGAACTTACAACTCCTATCTAATTGTAATTTTGTACCCACTGGTCAACCTCTCCCTGTCTTCCCTCCCCTGCCCTCCCCTCCCCAGTCTCTGGTAACCACTGTTCTAGTCTCTGCCTCTATAATATCAACTTTTTTTAGAAGGACATTATATTTAATAAAAGTTTCAATATGACAGAAAGATATTATAATAATTATAAACAATTACACATCTAAAAACATACCATAAATTATATGAAGCAAATATTAATAGAATTGACAAGACAAATAGAGATTTCTACAATAATAGTTGGAGACTTTAATGCCCCACTCTCAATAATGGACAGGAGAACTAGAGAGAATATAAATAAGTATACAGAGGACTTGAGCAACACCATAAACCAACTAGATCTAACAGAAATGCACAGGACACTGTACAAAACAGAATATACATTCTTCTCAAGTGCATATGGGGAATTCACCAGGACAGACCATATGTTAGTCCACAAAGTTGGTCTCAACAGATTTAAAAAGATAGATATCATACAAACTCTCTTCTCCCGCCACAATGGGATGAAGTTAGAAATTAATAAGAGGAAAACTGAAAAAATTCAAAAATTTGTGGAGATGAAACAACACAGTCCTAAACAACCATTAAATCAGAGAAATCATAGAGAAAATGGAAAATACTTAATGAGGAATGAAAACATAAGCATGACAAGTGATAACTTACGGGAGGGACACGGTAAAAGGAATGCTAAGGAGGAAATTCACAGCTATAATTGCTTACATTTAATCACAAGAGAGATCTCACTTCAACAACCTAACTTTACAACTTAAGGAACTGGAAAAATAAGAACAAACTAAACCCAAAGCCAGTGGAAGGAAGGAAATAATAAACATTAGAGCAGAGATAAATGAAGTAGAGAATTAAAAAAAGTGGGAAATTGATAAAACCAAAAGCTAGTTCTTCAAAAAGATCAACAAAATTAAGAAACCTATAGCTAGATTGACTAAGAAAAAAGAGAAGATTCAAATTATTAAATCAGAAATCAAAAATGGGGACATTAAAATTGGTTCTACAAAATAAAAAGGATTACAAAAGAGTACAATGAACAATTGTTTGTCATCAAATTGGATAACCTAAATGAAGTGGACAAATTTTTGAAAACACAAAACCTACCAAGACTGTATAATGAAGAAATAGAAAATCTAATAGCTGACCTAGTAAGGAGATTAAATCTGTATTCAAAAATCTGTCAAGGTCCAACCCCGTGGCGCACTCGGGAGAGTGTGGCACTGGGAGCACAGCGGAGCTCCCGCTGCAGGTTCGGATCCTATATAGGGATGGCTGGTGCGCTCACTGGCTGAGTGCGGCGCGAGCGACACCACACCAAGGGTTGCGATCCCCTTACCGGTCATAAAAAGACAAAAAAAAAAAAAAATCTGTCAAAAAAGAAAAGCCCTGGGCCTGATAGTTTCACTGATGAATTTTACCAAACACTTAACTTTTAACACCAATCCTTCTCAAAATTTTCCAAAATACTGAAGAGGAGGGAATAATTCCTAATTCATTCTATGAGGACAGCATTACTTACATACATAAGTCAGACAGAGACACTATGAGAAAACTAAAGACCAATATCCTTTATGAACATCGATGCAAAAATCTTCAAAATACTAACAACATATTCAAACTAACAAAATTCAACAGCATATCAAAAGGATCATATGCTATGATCAAGTGAGATTTATCCCTGGGATGCAAAGATGATTCAATACACAAAAATCAATCAATGTAATACACCAAAGTAACAGAATTAAGAAAAAAAATTACATGATAATTGTACTAGATACACCAAAAGCACTTGACAAAATTCAACATGCCTTCATAACAAAAACACTCCACAAACTAGGAATAGAAGGAAAGTACCTCAACATAATAAAGGCCATATATGAAAAGCCCATACCCAGCAGTGAAAAACTAAAAGCATTTCCTCTAAGATCAGGAATAAGGTAAGGAAGTTCACTCTCACCACTTCTATTCACCTAGTACTGGGAAGTCCTACCCAGAGATGTAGGCAATAAAAAGATACAAAATGCCTCCAAATTATAAAGGAAGAAGAAAATGTTCCCTCTTCTCAAATGACATGATCTTATATCTAAAAAAAAGACTTTAAAGATTTCCACAATGAACAAAACAAAACAAAACAAAAAACTGTCAGAACTAATAAACAGATACCATAAAATTTCACTTACTGAATTTTTAAGTATGTGCCAAGTGCTATCCTAAAGGTTTACACTTAATTTAAAAAAACAAAAAACAAACAAACAAAAACTATTTTAGTTACCATTTTGCAGATAGGGAAAATGAAGCACAGACTGAAAACTTACCTGAGGCTACACAGGAACTAAATGACAGGGTAGTCTGATACAAAAACTGAAATTCTTAACTGCTATGCCTCTTTCTTGGAGTGGTCTACTCATCTTCGAAATGATTCACTGGTTACATGTGATACCAGTATGGCTAAAACTAGGCAAAGATCACCACTCCTAAAAGTCTTTGGTCCAAATTCTACATACTGGCATGACAAGAGGAAGTCATCTGCATGAATACATCACATCACAGGAAAAGCAGAGAAATTAAATGTCCTTTTCAGTTGAAAGGTTTCACTTTTTCTGTTTACAAGCTAGAATTCAAAAATCAGTCTGAAATCAGATTTGGTTGGTAACATTAATTTTGAATAAAAATGATCATAGTGTGTTTCTTAAAGTTGATTTACACCAGTCCCAGCCATGCTGAGGGAAAAAAAGAGGACCAATCAAATTTTGTGCTTGAAGCACATAAAGTGACATTCTGAAATAATTTTTAATGTCATGGGAACTGAAAATGCCACTCTATGCTCTGAAACAAATATGAAGGACTCAAAGAAAATAATTTTTGGTAGCTTTTGCCAGGTTTTTCATACATTGCATAATCCTGCACGTTTTCCTGAAATATCCTTCAAAGATAATATCAGTAACCATTATTCTGAGATTAACACAATAGAAAACCAATTTTATACATATGACAACAATAATAAAATATTGAGATAGGAGGCACTCAGTGTCCCTGGGCTCAGGTTTCAGGCCACTCCTCTGGGTCTCAAGCCACTCCCCTAGGACTCAAGCTCCTCCTCTGAGCCCTGAGTTGCAGTTGCTCATCACACTTATTTTCAGCACTGACATAGGGATATTGGGACCACAGGATGCAGACTTCTGTAATTCCAGTGGCTGAGCATGCTCAGTAGAAAGGAGTTTGTCCTATGAATGACTTTCCACTGGAGGCACTAGAAAACACCTAGCATATTTTAAGTGTATTTGTTGAAGTATGACCAATGAGCATGCTCCAAAGAGACCAATTGAGCATGTACAAGTCTATATTACATAACCTGTTACATAACTAGGAACCACCACCAAACTATAAAAGTAGAATCCAGAATGAAGACGGGCTATTGCTCACTGTCTCTGGATCCAGCCCGCACTTTGTCTGAGGTGTGAATACCATATATTTCTGTGTTAAATCTATCTTTACTGGGATGCTGCTCACACTCTTGAGCCTGCCTACACTTTCTCTATGAAGTATGTATTTCTTACTTTTGTATTAAACTTGCTGCTGTTGCTACACACTCTCTGGAGCCAGCTCACACGTTCCCTGTGATATGTGTATTTCTTATTCTTTATATTACACCTGTTTTTGCTTTCTACTCTGACTCTGCTCTAGTATTCTTTTCTGTGGCAGAATCAAGAATCTTGTAGAGGATGGCCAATCTCCCCAGACCCCCTCCTCCAGCATCAATGAGTTAGGAAAAATAGTTTCTGTGCTATAGTAAAAGAAATGGAAATCAACCTAAATGCATAAAAATTGGAAGGAAAGGGAGGCTAGAATTAGGAGAATGGCAATGTGGTATATGAAGTTGGGTAATTCAAAAGAGGTTCCAGAAATAGAAGGAAGAAACCATTAGATGTTACAATGAAACACCAAGACCAATGGATAAATAATTTTAGAGCTGAATGCTTTTTATTCAAAGTTTTAAGAACATGGGTAGAACATTCATGACTGTACAAAATGGAAGACCTGCAAATCACCTTCTATAAAATATTACTTGAAAATATTTTTAGCCTAAGTATTGATTTATTCTTGGTTTTAATTTAAGATATTTTAAGAAGGAAAGCTGAGTAGTATTTCATTGTGTATGTATACCACATTTTCCTTATCCAGTCATCCATTGATGAACACTTAAGTTGGTTCCATATTTTGGCTACTGTAAATAGAGCTGTAATGAACATGGGAGTGCAGGTATCCCTTCAACATGATGATTTCCACTCCTTTGGATTTATGCCCAGTAGTGAGATTGCTGGATCATCTGTAGTTCTATTTGTAGTTCTGTGAGGAACCTCCATACTCTTGCCCATAATGGCTGCACCAATTTATAGCCCCATCAACAGTGTAGTAGAGTTCTCTTTTTCCCACATCTTTGCCAGCATTTGTTATTCTCGGTCTTTTTAATAATTGCCAGACTAACTGGGGTGAGATGATATCTCAATGTGATTTTGATTTGCGTTTCTCTGATGACTAGGGTTAGGGTCTATGTCTTCTTTGAGAAATGTTTATTCATCTCCTTTGCCCATTTTTTAATTGGATTTTTTTTTTAGTGTATAGTTACAGTTTTTGATATCGGAAAATGGTTAGGGAGGTAGCAATTGTGGAATGACTCCAAGAATATAGACTTAGAACTAGGCCTTATTCCAACAGATATTTGTTCTGTAAGAAAAACACAGCTGTTATATGGTCCACATGAACTAATGTATGTAAAATATTTTACTATATAAATTTAAAATATTATTATGATAATTCAGGGAGCTGCATCTTTTATGACATATATTTTTATATTTTTATGCATATATTTTATGACATTTCAAGTCTGACATTTCTGATAAATGAGTTACAGAACTCAAAATATCAATCATATGTGCAGACTGTAGGTTTTTCTCTTTGTGCTTTATTTTCTTAAAATTATTTTGAAAAAATAATTTGAGAATTTGGTTCAGGTTATAAATAAGAAGCATACAGGAATAAGATCCATCCATGAGTCAGCATGAGTCAGCAATTCAGTAAGCCTGGGAACTGGAAATGAGCTGGAATGTAATAATTTTTTAGCTCTTTAATGTGAATAAAGCTTTTGAACCCCTGAAATTTAAATGTTTGTGGTTGTCTGTTTGCAGACAATTTTGTAATACAAAGTAATTCAGGGAAAGATCTTTCAGACAGGACAAAAAGTTGCTACTGTGTCACATTCAAAGAAATATTTTACTTGAGTAACTCAAACAAGATGAAGTAAGAACTTTTATTAAATGAAATCCTGAAGTATCCACAACTAGTGAAAGCTCGGATTGCCTAAAATAAAACTCGAAATAAACCCTTTCAGGGATGGATTTTAACAAATTTAATATTATAAAGCAAGTGGAACTTTCAAATATCCAAACATCATAATCATGCAAAGATGGCACCCCACTTTTGGGGGGAGGTAACTACATTTTATTTTATCAATGTCTTCAGATGTATAGAGAGTGGGGGCTATGGTGATGATGGGAAGACCTCAATGTTAACTGCTGTGAATTCCTGTTATAAAAAAGCAAACAGGGAAATAATTATTCACTACCAACTACTGAGCTAATTAAAGATGAAAATAGGGACATTAAAAAGTTATAAATTATAAGCAATAGTGATATTCCAAGTGATTAAAAACTAGAATACCATAATCATGGACCAATCAGAATGGGCAGCATAATCATTCAGAACAAAAACCAGCTGTAGTTAAGCTTTTTCATAAGTATTTGAACATTAGTCCAGGTTATGAGTAAATTCATCGAGCAAAGTAAGGATCCAAGCAAGAGTTTAATTTCAACTAAGTTTACTGAGTTACTCTCTTTTTCATGTACACAAATTTTATTCATCTTTATATGCTGGCATTTGATTACTATCTCAAAATAGTTTGGAGAAGTATACTAATTTGGGGGGTTCCTGGGAAAGGATTAAATTTTCAAAATTTCAAAAGTAAGCAAAATAATTTGGACAGGGGTAAGCGATAATAGACTGAGTAGGGATTATTTCTCA
The DNA here is from genome assembly GCF_000696425.1 of Galeopterus variegatus. NCBI lineage: Eukaryota > Metazoa > Chordata > Mammalia > Dermoptera > Cynocephalidae > Galeopterus > Galeopterus variegatus. Next base: position 42,202 of record NW_007733687.1, on the reverse strand, counting down.
GAGTCCTTATGTAAGTGTGGTAGCTACTTATTGGACTCTAGTAAAAGAATTAGAAACTGGCTCAGTATGTAGAGTATAGGAAGTGAGGTGCCTCTGCTAAAGTATGTGCTTTCCTATGTCTTTGATTAATGTTTGCTTTGAATGCTTGGTTAGAGAGATAGAATCAGCATCGTCAGTTTCTTATTTATGGTGCTGTAACTCTAAAAGCAGAAAATTGGAATTAGTGATGTGGCAGCTGATATCTTACCCAACTTCTAAATCATACAGTTGGTTGTAAATTTAGTGATTGGTGATTGTGGACTTATTCCCAAGCCTCTTCTGACCCACTTGCATTGCAAGCCAGTGCTAAGTTAAGGAGAGTTAATGTCACAACAAACCATTCATTTGAACAAGGAATTGTGAAGAAAACAATGTAGAGGGGGAAGTTTAGGAGAGAGCAGGAGCTATTTTTTTAAACAATTGTTTTCAAATTGATTTATATTATTAGATAATGTGAAAGGCTTTTGATTTTCATATATTGTTACATACGTATAAATTACCCAAAACCCATCTCATTTTTTTTCATTCTTATAAAGTATCTGGAAGTATGATGTATTAAAAATAGGCAAAATTCAGTTTTGCAACATAAAAAGAGTTCTGGAGACTGGTTGCACAACAATGTGAATGTACTTAACACTATTGAATTGCATACTTAAAAATGGTTAGGATGATAAATTTTATGCTATACGTATTTTACCACAATTTTTTAAAAATGCTAAAACAATAGGCAAACAGTATTCCCAAGACTATACATTTTCAGATCATACCCAGTCTGCTAGTAGATTTTTCCTTCCTTTTATTTTAACATCACTTTCCAATATTTTTTTTTTTTTTTTTTTGTCTTTTTTTTTTTTTTTCGTG
>NW_007733687.1:31396-40302 GCF_000696425.1 Galeopterus variegatus | reverse complement strand
GCGGGAGCGCTGCCGCGCTTCCCAAGCGGTGCACTAGCACAGTGCGCCACCGGGCCGGCCCTCACTTTCCAATATTTATTTCCAAAGATAAACACCGTTGTTTTATTTCTAATTTAAGCAATTCACTTTAATTAAGCTTCTGCAACATGAGACTACTGTTTTTCTGATCAGGAACAGAGAAAGCAACCAAGAAGCAATATGTGCTTGGCAAAGTTCTCAGTCACTTTATTCATGGAAGATCCTACAAAGAGCTTAAAATATCTTCAGTCATATAACTTCTTGATCAGTAGACCCTTTTAAAACACACATAGTAACTTATTTCCTGTTGGTTGGATAAGTGAGGGCAGAAATTTTGTCTCTTTTGTTCAATGCTGTATCCCCAGTGTCTAGAACAGTGCCTAGTACAGAGTAGACACTCAACAAATATCAGACCACATTTCTTATTGTCTATGACACATTATCTGTTAAAAGTAAAAAAAAATAATAATAATAATTAACAGATACACTTTTATGACTGTAAATTCTAGAAGAAATCTATTTTAAAGTCTTGTTTTTAAGTATAATGTACAGTCCATTTCAAAATGTTTTTTATGAAGCCATATTTCATATGCCCTTAACAGTATTTCCCTAATTGATATCCCACACAATTCATTGCTCTCTGGAAATTTAGCAAGTATGCTGAACATGAAAGAATCACGGATTCCAGCAAGATTAGGAAAGTTTGAGCCACACCTTCCCAGTTTTATTTACAATAGGATTTTTTTTTAACTTTTAATAACCCAATGAGCACTGGGAACTTTCAAAAGGAGAATCATAACATGTCATGCTTCTCAAACACTTTTAACCATAGAGCATTGTGAGTGTGTGTGTGTGTGTGTGTGTGTGTGTGTGTGTGTGTGTGATACTTGTTAAATAGTTCCTGGAAAGAATGTTCCCCAGACCCAGTGTTTCACAGAGTTTTGAAAATGCTGCTACACCTAGAAATCAAATGGAATTTGTTCTAAGCCCATGACACAATCTGTTAGGTAGAACCACATTAAATAGATACTTAGTTGGCTAATGTCTCCCAGGTGTCTTCCCTTTGTATGATCTAATCAAAGACAGGTTTAAATTTTACATAATTTCAAGGCAATCCATAAGTCCCTTTTGGTATTAATTTAGCCTTCTGACACTGGTATACACTTAGAGAAACAGTGTTCACAAGACTATTCATTTTCAGATCATACATAGTCTGCTAGTAGATTTTTCCTTCTTGCTATTTTAACATCACTTTCCAATATTTATTTCCAAAGATAAACACAGTTGTTTTATTTCCAGTAGTAAGCAATTCACTTTAATTAAGCTTCAGCAACATGAGACTACTGTTTTTCTGCTCAGGAACAGATAGAAAAAACATTTTATGTTGGTGTTATGTTTTTGCATTACTTTTAAAACATACCTAACAAAGATTTAAGAATATTTAAATTCTTTAGTTAATGTACACCCCATAAATTCTGTTTAAACTGATGCTAGTAAGGTGTAGCTGAAACTTAAATCTAGATTTGAGTCTGGTTTGGGTTCTTCTTTCATTAGGCTACCACTACTTGTACTCTTGCTAAATATATGATTAATTCAAGTAATTCAGCAAGTGTATTTTTATGAATCCTTAGAAAAGGAATTGTTGGATCAAAGGATACATGTATTAAAATTTTCAATATATATTGTCAAAATCTTTCCAAAGTCTGAGTCAATTACATTTTTATGTGCGAGTTTCTGTATACTTATGCCCTAGACAACTATGTGTATGGTTAAATATTAAAAAAATTTTAATATATTCCTTCTTCAGTACTTTAATTTCTTAAGAGGTGAGTTACTTTGAGGATCTTTTCATGAGTTTTAGACATGCATAGTTCTGTTTTTATAAAATACCCTTTCTTGTCTTTTCTTCTTTTTAGAAAAACTGTGAGTTTTTCTAATTGATTTGTAAAAATTTATTATACTTTAAGAATGGCCTTAACCTGTTGGCATATTACTTAGAGTGAAATCAAATTTATACTTATGATAACACTCTTCTCTCCCTTGCATTCCTATATATTGATTTACTGGGAGAGGAGGGGTGAAATTATAGCTAATATACTGGGAATTCAACATAGCCCATGGTGTATTATATCCGTGTCTTGCTCTGTCTGTAGAACTATTTGCTTTATTTCCCACCAGATTTTCTTTTTGTCAAAACATGGATATGCTCATGGGAAAGTGTTACACATGCAAAAGTCATCCGCTATGTCGCAGAAGAAAACTGTTTGAGAAATATTTATCTAGCACATTATCCCTTTTTCTGAATTAGAGGAGGAGGGGTGGAGATAAATGGGTGGGTGGGGAAGAGAGCCCAGATCCATGGAAGTTAGGTGACTCACCAAGAGCTATTATGGGATTCAGATAAGCCAAAGACTAGGACCCCTTTAGAATCCTCACATTTCCCCCCTCGCCCCCACATTAATTCTACTGCCCTGGCATTCCACTTCTTCATACCCAAGTGGGAAAAACAGCATCCTAAGGAGCTCCACAACATTCTTGATATGGTTTCCCATAAAAATCCCCTTGATAATTTGCTAATACGAAGCATTCACATGAGTTTATTTGGGGATTGACTGATGTTTTGTTTTCCCTGTTGTTGCTGCTGCTGAAATAGTTTGAGTCTGAAATCATTATGGCTGTGGTTATATTTCTTTGTCCAGAGGATATTGTGAAAGCCTCCATCACCACAGAAACAGATGAACATTTCCCTGCTCATACTGGAAAAAAAGTGAATTGGTGACAGCAGCTCGAGCTGCTTTATGGGAGGCCCTGAGCCATGACTCAGGCTCGTGAGTTCATGTCCCCAAACATGATGATCCATTTCCTCTCCTGCTCATCCTCTCTGCTGCTTGCAGGATCCTTTGGACACTGACCAGTCTTTTTGAAAAGTTAATTGTTTATGAATTATTTTTCAGATGTCTGATGGCTTTTATAAAGAAAGGATTTATCCTAACTTGAAAAAGAAACATGTTTCATGAAGCTGAGGATTAAAATTCCTAGGTTCTAATTCTTAAGTCATAATCTTTTCCTCTGTCTATTCCAATCTATTAAATGTAATTAGAGAAAATTTACAAAACACATATAAACCACAAAAAAAAAAAAATCACTCGCTATGGCAAAATTAATCCTGTTAACATTGTAGTGAATAGCTAGTTTCTGTTCTATGAACTTATGTTTTAAGGCCATTAAAAGCCTTGGTTTAATTAAAGGTGACCAAAAAGAACAGGTGAAAAAATAAATTTTATATGCTCAGATAATATAATATTTTCATTTGGTGGAACATTCATCTTTATAGTATTAAAAAATCAAATATGCAATGTAGCAGTACGATGAACTAGGTTGATTTCAGAAGACGTCTTACCTCGGTGTCTTAGTCCGCTCACTGCTATTACAAAAACTTCATAATGCAATGTAGCAGTACGATGAACTAGGTTGATTTCAGAAGACGTCTTACCTCGGTGTCTTAGTCTGCTCACTGCTATTACAAAAACTTCATAATGTGGGTGGCTTACAAACAACAGACATTTATTTCTCACAGTTCTGGAGGCTGGGAAGTCCAAGATCAAGATGCTGGCAAATTCTGTGTCAGGTGAAGGCCCCCCTCCTCCTAGATGAAGCCTTCTCGCTGTGGTCCCACATGGAAAAAGGGGCAAGGTGGCTCTCTGGGGCCTCTTTTATAAGGGCACTAATCTCAAACATGAGCGCTCTGCCACATAATCCATCACCTTGGGGGATAGAATTTCAGCACATGAGTTTTGGGGGGATACAAACATTCAGAACATAACATTTGGCTTTTCAGTTAACTTAGTCACAAATCTTTTAGTAAAAATCATTTAGCTTCTTTAGGCCTTACTTTATCCATCTCTAAAATGGGGCTTGATGACACCTAAATTCTTTTAAAAAGCCATCCTTTTCTGATTTGACTCAAAAGCAAACATTAGGGAAATCCCCCAACCTACACTCCCAGTTTTCTAAGTGTGTGAGAAGCATCATGGACTAGTTACAAGAGCTTAATTTACCATCTTACCATCATAAACAACATCAGATTGATTGTTTTTAGTCACAGATATCTTTTGTTTTTTGGGAAAACCAAGAAAATGACTCTCCCATTGCAAGAATGCTGTCTGTTGCATAATTCGATATTTTCTTTCAAAATGTGGTCATAGTCCTGAAAGTTTTCTGGCATGTATCAAGGTAGCATTTTTTTTTTCTGTTAGATAATAACTTTACTAGTTTTTAAAATGAGTTCTTTATGTGAAATTCAAACAGTTCCCCAAAAGAATAAAGGTCCACCATCTTAAAATAATTAGAATTGGCATTTGGTGAACCTCACTGTAAATATTTTCTGTGCATTAATATATAGAGTACAATAGACAGACTAACAGAAAGGTGGAAAGGAAGTGCAAATATACATGTTATGTATATTCCGCCTATTTAGATAGGATTGATTTTATAATATTGTGGTCATTCTATGTGTACAATTTTAATAAGATTTTAAAGTTTAAATGTCTTCAGACTTATTGAAAGAAATAGAGAAAATGAATTTGAAGTGAAGAAAATGCTGAACTTCTGATTAATACTTTTTTAATCCAAAGGATGGTAGGGAAATTATGAAAAATATAAAAATGTTAAAATCAAGTTTTTTTCCTTAATTTTGTGTTTCAATTTTTTGAAAAATTTACTGTCTGAATATAAAAAATAAGAGGCTTAGAGATCATACATTTTCACTCCTCTTCCTTCCCCAACCCTACTTTATTGGTTATATTATCACTATTGTTTTTAAGATTCTGAAGACTCCTGCAGATTTCAACATAACCCCCTTATCCTTGGGGGTTATGTTCCAAAATCTCCAGAGGATGGCTGAAACCGCAGATAATGATAAACCCTACATATATTGTGTTTTTCCTATACATATATACCTATGATGAAGTTTAATTTATAAATTTTCTACAGTAAGAGATTAACAACAATAACTAATAATAACATAGAACAATTTTAACAGTATGCCAGCAATGCTGCTTTTGCACTCTGTGGTCATTATTAAGTAAAATCAGGGTTACTTGAACACAGTGCTGTGATACATGACAGTGGATCTAAAAATCGAGAGGACTACTGAGTGACTAACAGGTCGGGAGCGTGTACAGCCTGGATGTACAGGACAAAGGGACGATTCACATTCTGGGAGGGATAGAGCTGGATAGCATGAGATTTTGTCATGCTACTCAGAATGACTGGTGCACAATTTAAAACTTATTCATTTATTTCTGAAATTTTTCATTTAATATTTTCACAGCTTGGTTGACCAAGGGCAACTGAAACCACAGAAAGTGAAAACATGGATAAGGGGGAAATACTGTAATTCTTACTGTTAAATATTTGTCCTGTGTTTAATTGATTAAATGATCATTATAAATTTTTTTCTCAAAGTTTCTCCATTTTTGAGTATTTTAATTCATCCCTTAATTAGTAAGATTTCATCATCAATACAATTTTTCAAGAAGTGCTGTGGGTGTTATAGACCCCAAACTTTCTTGTTTAAAATTGTCAGAGGCTTACGTTTATACATGAATTATGATTTTTCTAGGTAAAATTCTGGAATCACAGTTTTTCTCTCCCTGAATTTCATAATTAATAGTTACACTTCCATTGTATAATGTCACTAAATGTCACTGTTATATCAGTTGTTAAGGTAACTTAGAACAGTGCCTGGAATGTATATTGAAAGTACTATGTAATTGTTTTTTAATGAATAAAATTCTGAGACCAGACTTTTAAAACACCTTTATAGTATTGTTTAGTTTGTCCAGATGCTTGAAGATATTTTTCTTTATCTTTTTTTCTCAATGCACTAAGCAGGATATTCCACAATATTGAGTATCCTGGATCACTATTTCTTGGAATACAATACATCGTTTCCAGTAGCAGATTAAGTTTTTTCTTTGTTTTAGAGAATTTACATCTATTAAATCTCTGATTACTTTTTCCCATTGCATTTACTGATGTCTCTATTTCAGGGACACCAATTTTGCTTAAATTGTTTCAAATTTGCTTCTCTTCCATATGGATAAACATCTTACCTCTTAAATCTCTTTGTATTTTTCCTCCTGTGTTGGCTGTGATTATCCTAGGTCTTTCCATATTAGTAATAGTTTTAGTCAAGAATAACTTTCCTTTTGGTGTTTCTAATTAATTTATTAAATACGTAAGTGTGTTGATTTGGTTCTTAGGATGTTTCTACAGCTTTGCAATGACTATTTTTCTAATTCTATTATTTTATCATCTTTTCTTTCATTTCCAGTCTTATTAAAACCATGTTTTTATAGCACTCAAGGGGATCTACTTCTGTCCTTGAATTACATTTTTCTAGGACGTTTTTTCTGTATTTCTCCTACTTTCTCCTTTTCTCCTCCTCTTCTCCTTCTCCCACCCGCCAGACTCTCTCTCGCTCACTCCTTTCTCTAGTGCATTTACATAGTTGCCAACTCTTTCCACTTTGCTCAGGCTTGTTTAGCGGAGCTTTGTCAAAAGCTTTAATTTGCCCTGGAATGGTAAGGGTCAAACCTTTGTGGCATCCTTTCTGGGTTACCTGGGAAGATTCTGGGCTATAGACTGAAGCCTTGGTATTATTTGTAGCCGATATTCACTGATTGAGGATGTGAACTCTGAGGAAAGAGAGAGAAAGCGACCAGCTGGAACTACCTTTGCAGAAGGAGGGACTTGGGTTCTGCTATAATTTCTTTTAATATCTCTTTAAAGGCCAATTCCACCTAATTAGGGATGAATCCCATTTCTATGAGCTTTGGCTCATAGCACCGTGGCCTAAAATGTGGCAAACCCTAGTGAATAGTCAAGATTTGCTATTCAGTGCTGAAATCTTAGTGTCTTCAACCCTCAAATATATATTTCCTATTTATGATAAAGTCTGATCACATTTAATCCCACATCTGATGATTCTTTCAGTTTCAGCTAATATTCATGGTGGTGTTCAGGGACTACTGCTCTGGAGGATTCTTCAATTTTCTCTCAGGTTTGTGTTTACACTCTCATTTCATTCATTTTTTTTTTTCAAACATAGGAATGCAAGTGTAAATTCTCAAGATTTTGCTGAATAATTTTCTCTTTTAAATGTTTCTAGGAAACATTAGGAACAAAGCCATACTATACCAGAAAAATGGCTTCCTCAACAACTATTTTTCAAGTGGCATTAGGTCCTACCTATTTCTTCTGGTGAGTTTTTAATCGAGATTTTACAGTTTTTGGTTTATTTGGTTAAGTTTTGGGAGAAAATTTCTCTGTTCTGGTTTTATTCTGCCATCTGTAACTGGAAATTTACGCAGCTTGTTTCTTTCTTTCCTTTTAAATTTCCTTCTCTCTTCTTTCACTTTATTATAGTTTCTTTTAACCTAACTTCTATGCAAATGTAATATACTAACATGATTTTAAACCTAAGAATTTTATTACAAAGGTACATCTTATTCCTATTCCTCATCCTGTAAGTTCCCACCCCCACCACAAATGATAACTGCAATTACTTTTACATATGAGGGTACTTCAAAAAGTTTGTGAAAATATAGATTAAAAGACAATACGAATCTTTCCATGAACATGAAGACCCCTGTATATACTTTCAAGGGTTCTTTAAGCATATAAAAGAACAAATGAATATACCATCTAATTTTTCCCATTTTACACCACAACAGGCCATGTTATGTGATATGTTATGCTTATCATTTTTCAATGTTTTAGAGATTTTTTTATACAAATATAGAAATCTCCTTCATTATTTTTTAGAGCATCCTCAAACTCCATTGTATACATATGTCATAACTTATTTAACCAGCCTCCTTTTGGTTGATATTTGGGCTGATTTTAATATTTTGATGTTATAAATAATACTAAAAATATTCGATGTAATTTTAAGTTTGTTGTTCGTAGGGGTTTAACAGTTTACATTTCCCATCAGCTACTTATGAGAGTGTCTGTTTTCCTACTGCTTCAACAACAGAATTTGTTGTTAAACTTCTGGATTTTTTCTCATTTGATAATCGAAAAGTGATATATTAGCACAGTTTTAATTCATGCATATCTTGTTTTAAATGTTTTTGGGTATATTTTCATATATTTAAAGTCTGCTTATATTTTCTTATTCCTTGTTCATTTATCTGTTGCATTCTTAGCATTTCCTTTAATTTTAAATAGCTCTTTATATATTCGGTAAATACCTATAGCTTATTCTTAACTAGTTTGGTGCACTCTGTCATTGAGGCATATCCATATCTACAGTGGGCATTAAGTTAAAGCATCTCTGGTTAGGAGTTGGATACATATATCTCTACTATATGTGTATGAATGTGGGTCTGATTTCTATACAAATATAACTACCACTTTTGATGCTGATTTTACCATCCTGGTACTACAGAAAGGATTATGCTTCTTTTTTATCTTCTATTATGATATAATTCTTCATTCTTACCAGAGCTTAAAATTGGGTTTTATCCCAGAGCTCCATGTCCATTGCAGGAGTACATGTGATATAGAACCAGTTACCTTTCAAGAAGTACATACATCAAATGGTCCTGGCACAGAAAGGCAAGTTCTGCCCAAAGAAAGGATAGTCTTTTTCCTAGAAGGTGGAAATTGATTCCAATCTCAGAAATGACATTATTTCCATTTTCTAAAAATATATTTAGATTTCACAAAGGGAAGTCTGGTGTGCACGTGCATGCGCGTGCACACACACACACACACACATACACACACACCTGACAGCTAGCTATTGTATATCCAGTCTCTCTCTCTCTCTCTCTCTCTCTGTCTATCTATCCATCCAACTAAGAGGGTATTTCAAA
>NW_007733687.1:19047-30838 GCF_000696425.1 Galeopterus variegatus | reverse complement strand
TCTCTCTCTCTCTCTCTCTCTCTCTGTCTATCTATCCATCCAACTAAGAGGGTATTTCAAAAAGTTCATGAACATATTCACATTATCTTTCAGTTCTATTTTTCCATGACCTTTGAAGTACCCTCCTTTCTATCTATCATCTTTGCATTGATATATCACATAGTTTGAAAGACCAGAATTAAAGGATCAAGCAGTGGTAAAAATAAAGCACCCACTTTTTCTCCTCACTTTCCTCTGAAGCCACTTGGGGCTACATTTCTCTGCACTTGACAGGAAATCTTAGAAATTTTCATAATTAAAAAAAAATTAATCTTAGATAATACATCCTATAAACTTTTTCTCAAGAATACTCTCATTTCAGAATTAAAAGTTATCAGCTTTAAGAATCACAATTTGAAATAATATTGAAAAATAAACTTTCCTCTTCCCTCAGCAAGGAATTCAGAGGGGAATTTTGCAGTGGAAAGCAGTGTGGTGGGAGGGGGGAGATGCGTCAGTTCCTTCTCCTCTTCCACCTGCAGCCACCTGTGGTTCTCTGAGTCAGGGAACTGTAAGGGAGAGGAGCAAGGATAATGAAAAGTTGAAAGGATGACTTTTTTGGCTGGTACTCTGAATCCTGGAGTTGGTGCTTTTATGCATGTATTTATAAACAAAAATATATAGCAAATGGTAAAAATTGGCCTTTCTAATTATTCGGTAAATAATAGAGAAGGCTCTTAATGAACTCACTGTTGAACAATTCAGAAAAAAAGTTAGACTCTACATACATGACAGCATACTACAAAATAAAATTACAGATTTAGAAAGGAAATGTAACAAACAAACAAAAAGACACTTAAAAAGATAGCAGAAAAGTTATGTAAATATTTAACTTACTCAAGCATGGGAAAGTTCATTCTCTGCATAAAAGCATAGTAAGATGGATTGTATATTGCACAAAAATTAAGATATTCTATTGCTATGGTTTGTCCTCACCAAAACTCATGCTGAGACTGGCTTGATCCTCAATGAGGTGGTGATGGGAGGTGGGTCTAGTGGGAGGTGTTTGGGACATGGAGGCAGATCCCTCATGAATAGGTTAATGTTGTCTCTCCAGAGTTCTCTCTCTTGCTGGGACTGGATTAGTTGAGCAGGTTATTATAAAGCAGCTTCCTTCTTATGTTTGCTTTCTTTTTGCAAATGCTGGCTGCTTTTTCCACTTCTTGACCATGTTATGGCACAACTTGAGACCCTCAGCAGAAGTCAACCAGATGCAGCTGCTAGATCTTTGATTTCTAAGCCTCCAGAATCATGAGCTGAAATAAACATTTTTCTTTACAAATTACCCAGTTTCAGGTATTTTGTTATAGCAACAGAAAAGGGACTAACACACCTACATATCAACAATGCCACAGAATTGACAAGCAATCTGAGAAAAAGAATTTATAAATAAACAAGAGGTAGGTACATAGATAATCACTCTTAAAATAATTAAATAATCACAATCTCACTAGAGAAATTCCATAATTAGTCATGTTTAGAAAATGTCTAATGATATAGGAAAATTCTCGTGATCTTTTACCAATTAAGATTACAAAGGGAATCAATTGACAAAAATATACCACATAATGTTCATGAGGGTTAATTCCGTGTGATGAGCTTATGGAAACTTTACAATATTTTTATATTTTTTTCTAAATTGTCTGAATTTTCTTTTATATTCAGAAAAGAATATTGCATTTCTCAAAATCCAAAAATTTGAAGTAAAATCAATACAACTATTGATCTTTACTAAATATTTCAGGAGAATGTGTAGGGAGGTATTTAAATAATATATGTGTTCTTCCTCTGTAGAAAGATTATTTCAAAAAGTGGTCACGCTTGTTCTATCGGAAATGTGATGGGGATAACTCTTCAAAGAGGCTCCGCCTGAAGAGCTTGTTTGCATGTCTAACACTGTGTATCCCATTATAGTTTTGGAAGCTTACGAAAACATCACAAGCGGGAAAAATAACACAGCAGGTTAAGACTTTTCCTAAACCTCGCCACCGAATGTATGTCTTTGGGTGATTTATTTTACCTTTCTACCTTTTAGTTTGTTTATTATAATCCCGAGTTCTGAGCTTTAACTTAAGCAATGTTTGGGCTGTTGGAGTCAGCAGCACTGAAACTATGTTGGGACCTAAAGCCACACGGGCTCTAAAAGATTTTAAAAGGGCATAGTTTTTGTTTTCTTAGCATTCATTTCTCTGAGTTCCCTCTGTTCCGTGGTTATTTGATATTTTGAACCTTGGTTATGTGGCAAGATGACAATATTTACGTAATGTAAAGTTGTTTTCCAGCCAGCCTGAAGTTGCAAACATGCCACGAGACATGTACTCTCCAGACCCTGCTCTTTAAAAACCCCTTAGTAAATCTAAGTCTTGGAGATGTCTTTAGTTTGATCACTTTCCTTTGGGTTTACCAGAGAGGAGGGTTAGTCTAAATATTGTAAAAAGATTTTTTAAAAATTGTCAGAAAGAGGTTGAAAAAGTAAAATAAGACCTAATTCAAATTGTTAACATTTTTCATGATATCTCTGTATGTATGAATAGACACATATAATTTATGTAAATTGGGTTATATTATGCATGTGATTTGACAACTTAAGTTTTTTACTCAGTACTATCCATTGGCAGCTTCCTAGAAGGTATATATCATTCAAATTACAGGTTGCATTGTATTTCATTGTGTGGACAAATCATGCTTAACTAGTCATGTTGATGGAGATTTAATCATTCAACAACTCTTTATAGAGCACATACTATATAATAAGGAACTGTGCTGGACATTGTGGTACTGTGAGCAAGGTAGAGACGAGTTCTGCTTTAAGGAGCTTGTAGCCTGGTGCAGGGCTTCCAAATAGATGTACAGAGACACAAGATGATGACCAGGAGATACTGATTTCTTCTGCCCTTGCTGCAACTGGACAGGGCTGAGATCACGGAAGCATCTGATTCTGTTGCCTCTGGCTGTGAGCAGCCCTGCATTGGTGCTCCTTGGAGCAGAGAAACAATTAATGATGCAGCCTGTGGTCCTTGCAGGCTGTGACCAGAATGGGTGCACCAAGCACATGCTATTTCATTACAGATGGTGAAATGGTGAAGGGCTGCTCTCCTACCTGGACATCTATATCAACAGCCAGTTGCAGAGCTCACCACTACTGTCCATTATGCCTGAGGGCCTCTGGGACTGCTGAAGGAGTTCATGCTGAAAAGATTGATGTGTGGCCAGATGTGGTAGAGGGGAAAGGAGGCCACACAGGGGCACCTGGTGATGGCAGCTGTTGGTTGCATCCTCTATTTCTGTTTTCATGTATCAGAAAATTCTGTCCATTTGTTCTTGAGGAGCTTTTTGGTGGGTCCACAGTATCTGCAGCATGACTGCTCTGAAAATGCATGATCATTTGGCAAATTAGAGAATCCTGGATATTTTGGAATGCTTGTTATAAAAACAGTTTAGTTGGATTAAAAATCTATTAGCATTGTCAAATGTCAAGGTTTCATTTGTTGAGGGAAGAAAAGGAAAACATATTAGATTCCTTTTAAGTATTTTTAATCCTGATGTAAAGAATCACCTTTACCAAAACACATTCAAATTTCTCATTTAAAAAATATTGAAAATATTTTATTTGGTTCAACAATTAATGTCTTTCTGTTTTGAATTATTTTTCTTATCATAAATATACGGTCTAAAAAAAGTAGTGTTTTTTCACTCATGCCTCATTAGGAAGCAGCTAAATACCCTAGTAAACGCCAGTGTGCCATATTAGTATTATCAACTTTATCTGTGCTATCAAAATGATATAAGCTAGGAAGCATTGACCTAATCACTGCTCCTTAAACTATGTGGGGTGAAGGACCTATATATATAAAGACTATATATATAAGACTAAGAATAAATAAATAAATAAATATATATATATTTATTCTTAGTCTTAGGGGACCTCTATTTTAGTGATAAATTAAAAGAAATATCAATGAAAATGAATGGCTAGAAAAATGAAAATAGACAAAAAATACAAGCCCTTATTTTTTTAAAAAAATATTAAGTTTAACAGATATAAAAGTTTCTTGTCAAATTGCTATAGAAGGTTAATGCTTCTGCTCAGTTCCTTACCTTATCAAGACATGTACCGCTAAAAACCATTTTGTAAACCAACACTAGAAAGTGGCCCATATTTTTAGTAACCCTTATGTGTTAGTGTTAGATTCGAATTTGGGGCTATTAAAAGCAATACTGCAACTCATATTGTTAGGCATACAACTTAATAAAGTTTTCTGACTACTTCCTTGTAAAGAATTCTTAGAAATGAAATAACAGTCTTTTTAAAACTCTTAGCTTATATGAATCAACTTTTCTTGCTGATAGCACAAGTTTTTGTTACTGTACATGTGACTATGAGCCTTACCCTTTCTGTTATTAGTTTTATGTGTCAATTTGAGTATGCCTATTTTTTTCCATATTAAAAAGTCATATATCCTAGAATAGCCAAAATGATTTTGAAAAAGACTAAAGTGAGAGAAATCAATCTTCCCAATATTAAGGCCACGTGTATCAAGACAATGTAGAACTGGTGGGGGGATAGACACATAATCAATGGGACAGAATAGAGAAGTCAGAAATATATCCACACATCTATACACAATTTTTTACAGCAAAGCAAAAGCAATTTGATGGAGAAGGGTAGCTTTTTCAGTAGATGGTGCTGAAGCTATTGGACATCAATAGGCAAAAAAAAAAAAAAAAAAAAAAAAATGAATCTCAACCTAAACCTTACACTTTTTAAAAAAAAATATGATGAAGTCTGATTTATCTTTTTTTATTATTATTATGGTTTACCTTTTCATTTTTTTTATTGGTTATGAATATTCATGAGATACAAAGCTGATTGTCACCGCTTGTGCCCATGATGTGAGGGCCAGATTCATATTGGCAGCATACCCATTACTAGAAATTGCTTTTGTACCCCATGTCCCCCACCCAATTATCCCCAACTTCTCTCTCCCTCCGTCTTTCCCCTCCACTCCACTTTGTAGCCCAATGAATCTTCTTTCCCTCTGCAAGTCCAATGAACTACTGTGGTCTTTCTTTCCTTCCTTCTTTCTCTCTTAGCTTCCACATATGAGTGAGTACATGTGGTATTTATCTCTCTGTGCTTGGCTTATTTCACTCAACATGTTTCTCCAGGCTCATCCATGTTGTTGCAAACGGGAGTATTTCATTCTTTTTTATGGTATTCCATGGTATGTATGTATGTGTGTATGTATGTGTGTGTGTGTATATATATATATATATACCACAGTTACTTTATCCAATCATCCATTGATGGGCATTTAGGTTGATTCCAACTCTTGGCTATTGTAAACAGAGCTACGATGAACATGGGAGTGCAGGAATCCCTTTGACATGATGATTTCCATTCTTCTGGTTATATACCCAGAAGTGGGATTGCTTGATTATACAGAAGATCTATCTGTAGCTGTTTGAGAAACTTCCATACTATTTTCCATAGTGGTTGTACGAATTTACAGTCCCACCAACAGTGCAGGAGTGTTCCCTTCTCTCCACACCCTCACCAGCATTTGTTATTCACTAAACTAGGGAAAAAACAAACAAACAAAAAAAAACACGTGTGAGAAAAGCTTTAGGACCTAGGATTAAGCAAAGAGTTCTTAGACCTGAAACTAAAAGCATGAGTCATAAAAGAAAAAAACTGATAGATTAGACTTCATCAGAATTAAATTTTGTTCAGTGAAAGACCCTATTAATAGGATGGAAGGACAAATTACAGACTTGGAGAAAATATTTAAAAGTTTCACATACAAAAAAAAGACATACTCAGAATGTACAAAGAATAATTGTGTATTGTAATGATGAATAAGCTAACTATACTGATCTAACCTCCACATATTCTACACAATTATTGAAAATCCACATTGTACCCCACATGGATGTTTAATTTTAAAAAAGTAAAAAATAAAATTAAAAAAGTCCAAAAAAAGAACACATAAAGAACTCTTAAAACTCAACATTAATAAAAACAAACAACCCAGTTACAAATGGACCGAGGGCACACAGGGCCACCCTGGAAAATAGTTTGGTGATTACTTTCAATACTAAAGATAGACTTACCACATGACACAGCATTGCACTTTTGGACATACATCAAGAGAAATTTTTTAAAATTCATGCATATAATTCACCTATGAATATTTATAGTAATTTTTTTCAATCCTAATAGCCAAGAACTGAAAACAACCCAGATGTGCTCCAGTGAGTAAGTGGTACATTCACATCATGAAATATTACTCAGCAACAAAAAAGAAAAAGCTATTGATACACACAATAACTTGGATAAACTTCAAGGACATTATGTCAAGTGAAAAAAGCCAGTCTAAAATGGGTAAATACTTTGGTTCTATCCATGATTCCATTTCTATAACATTTATGAAATAACATAATTATAAATATAGAGAATGCATTAGCGGTTGCTAGGAGTTAGGCATGGGACTGGGGCAAATGTGGCTATAACGGGGTAGGTTGAAGAAGTCTTGTGGTAACTGTACAGTTAAGTATCTTGATTGTGGTGATGGTTGTGCAGAGCTACACGTGTAATCAAATTGCAAAGAACTACATACACACCCATGCGAACACACACAAACACAAGTGCATATTTAGCCACTGAAATCAGAATAAGCTCTATGAATGTACCGATATCATTTTCCTGGTTCTGATATTGCATAATAGTTATTCAAGATGTTAATAATGGGGAGGCATTAAAATGTCAGATAGATAGATAGGTGACCCAGCAATTGTACTTTTGGACATATATCAAGAGAAATTTTTTAAAATTCATGCAATAATTCATCTATGAATACTTACAGCAATTTATTTTTCCTCATCCTAATAGCCAAGAACTGGAAACAACCAAGATATTCTCCAGTATGACATAATCAATTTTGTAATTTAACATTCTATTTTCTAATGACTCATTTGGAGAAAAAAGGACGTCACACAATGATGTGAGGAAAGAAGACAGAGAATTTTCAAAACAGAAAAGAGCGAGCATGACACTTGCCAGTATAAATCATATGTATATTGACATCTCAGTTTTATCTCCTCATTTTGTGGTGAGGAAAAATTGAAGGAAATAACAAGGGCTTACTAACAGAAGCACCAGGCGGGCTGGTGGGCTGGCACTTGGTTAGCTAAAGCACTCAGCATTCCTTGGTATAAGGGTACTGTCCAAGTTCATGGAATTATTATGTCTATGACTTTGAAAGCCTTATTGGGTAAAGCAAGGGGACTTTCTATAAACATCCTATTTTTATCCAGATGATTTCCTAGAATAATATTGAAAAATGATAGTGAAATATTAAAGGAATGATGACCAAGTAAGGAGATTACTTTAGAAAGGATACCTGGGGATATTTATACTTTACTCACTAAGACTTGAAAGAATTCTCACTTCCCATCAGTTATAGCACAATTGTTATGATGGGATTACCAACCTGTTGAACAGCTCCCTTTAAGTTGTACTTTTCCCTGGTCCTTTGGAAAGTTGAGGGATTTCCATTCCTGGTATGTATTGGGTCCAAAGGGAAAATGGATCCCAAAGGAAACTTGACAGAAAAAGAGAAGCAATTGAAAGGGAAGGAAAGAAGATGGTTCCAGTGGGAAAGCAGAAGACAAAGAAAGCAAAGCCTATATCCTTGTAAGAGTTAGAGAATGCCAGATATCTAATGGCTGCAATTCCCTGTCCTGCATAGTCTCAAAGGCAGGAGTTCTGGGAAAGGGAAGCAGGCACTGCCGTAAGAAAACCTATGTGGAAGATCTCCATCTTTAGCCATTGCAAGTGAGGCAGTTTACCCATAACACCAGACAATGGGGGCATGTCTAGAGTGCAGGGCAGGGATAAGGAAACCAGAATCTATCAGTATTCTTTCCTGACCCCTGAATTAAGTCTAACATTCAAATTTTTGCTGATTAGCCTATGTGATGACTTAAATGGATACTTAGAGTCATAACTTTTACTAAATAAAGTGGATTTATTGTAACCTTAAATAAAAACTCTTCAGAAGCCAGATAAAAATTATGCTTCAATAAAAGCACACATGAACCTGTAGAAAATCTAGTGAGCAATTTGTTTCCATTACTAACTACCTTTGTGAGGATTATGAGGCAGGGGTTCAGTAATCCACCTCAATCAGTAAATAATAAGACAATTCATTTTATGATAGAACAATTAGTTTTCGTGCTTCTACAAAATGAGATGGAATTCTGAAGTGTGACTAGGTAGTGAAGCCGGTTGAGAGAGCCTGTTATGATTAAAGAAAGAAAGAAAAAAAAGTTGAGAGAATTAGTTTTCGTGCTTCTACAAAATGAGATGGAATTCTGAAGTGTGACTAGGTAGTGAAGCCAGTTGAGAGAGCCTGTTATGATTAAAGAAAGAAAGAAAAAAAAGTTGAGAGAATTCACAAGAACATCATTCTCAACTCTGTTTTTGGATAATCGAGTGAGCACTGGAACCCATCTTCCTGGGTTTGAATCTTGGCCTCACCACTTACCAGCTGTGTGAACTTAGATTACTTAACCTCTCTGTTGTTTCTCTATAAAATAAGGATTATAAAATAACTTGCCTTATGGTGGTGTTGTGAGGATTAAATCAGTTAATAAATATTCCTATTTTATAATCAAAGAGGTGTTAGGAATAGTGACATTTATGGACTGAACTATGTCCCTCCAAAATTCCTACGTTGAAATCCTAACTCCCAGTACATCGGTATTTGGAGACAGGGTCTTTTAAGAGGTCATTAAGGTTAAATGAGGTCATTGGGGTGAGCTCTAATCCAATATGACTGCTGTCCTTATAAGAAGAGGAGATTAGGACACAGTCACATACAGAGGAAAGACCTTGTAAAGGCACAGGGAGAAGATGGTCATCTATCAAGACAAAGAGAGAGGCCTCAGGAGAAACCAGCCCTGCCAAACCTTAGTCTTGGATTTCTAGCCTTCAGAACTGATAGAAAATAAATTTCTGTTCAAGCCACCCAATCTGTGGTATTTATTATGGCAGCCCTGGAAAACTAATACAGTGACAATGAGATATCATTCTATACAATCGGACTTTAAATGTTATTGTTATATCTATAGACTATTACTTGTAATCTCTTAATAGTTTTTGGTCTTGTAGAATAGAATTAAAATGTCTACTTTTGAGTTCAGTGATGATTCAATTATGAACAAAGAAATCAAAGATAATACACATTTTAAAAAATGTGTAAAGCTACAAACTATGCCCAAAATACTTTTTTTTTTTTTGTCTTTTTGTCGTGTCTGGCAACGGACCGCAACCCTCAGTGTCGCGCCCGTACCGGACCAGGACCGGCAATGGGATCGCAACCCTCGGTACTGCGCCCGCCCCTCGCTCAACCAGTGAGTGGGAACCGGTCTGTATGTGGGATCCGAACCCTCGGCGGGAGCGCCGCCGCGCTGCCAAGCGGTGCACTGTAGCAGTGCGCCACTGGGCCGGCCCCTGCCCAAAATACTTTTCACAAGACATCTCTAATTCCTCTTCACTTGATAGAAAAGGCAGAACATCTGAGAGAAGACAGTAGCTGTGAGAAGGGGCTTTGAGAATTTGTTTTCAAATTTAAAGTGGCTAAGTGATCATGAGGCTAAAGAGGGTCTGTTTTCAAGTTAGCTGTCAGCTTGGATAAAGACAAATCCTTTTAAATTTTGAATTACATAGCAACTGAATATGTTTTATTAATGATACATTGACAATCAGCTTGCTGTGTATACTATTGTCATTTGCAGATATACTAATGTCTTTAATGAATTGGAGACACTGCTGCAAATTTTCCAGGTGTCAGAACAATGCATGCAATGATGGTACAGTTTGACATATTCCTCTTTGGTGTTTCATATGTGGTGCACACATAGTAGTGTCTATTTTGCTGTACAAGTGTGTTTAAACTACTAGGCATAATTCCATTCTCATTAAGTCACAGTGTTGCACGCAGTAAGTTAAATTATTCACCAAAATCAACACTTTCAGGTAGCTGATTCCAAATCCAGTTTGGCCAAAGGTTCATCAGAGAAAGGGTTCATGTCAGTTCTATCTCCCCAACTTTTTCTTTTCCTTTTTCATCTCATATTTAGAGCTAGGAATATGGAATAAGAGGGTCTGCTATGATTTAAAGACTTGCTAAGACTTACCTTGAGCAGAATCTGTCAGCTTGGATAAAGACAAATCCTTTTAAATTTTGAATTACATAGCAACTGAATATGTTTTATTAATGATACATTGACAATCAGCTTGCTGTGTATACTATTGTCATTTGCAGATATACTAATGTCTTTAATGAATTGGAGACACGGCTGCAAATTTTCCAGGTGTCAGAACAATGCATGCAATGATGGTACAGTTTGACATATTCCTCTTTGGTGTTTCATATGTTGTGCACACATAGTAGTGTCTATTTTGCTGTACAAGTGTGTTTAAACTACTAGGCATAATTCCATTCTCATTAAGTCACAGTGTTGCACGCAGTAAGTTAAATTATTCACCAAAATCAACACTTTCAGGTAGCTGATTCCAAATCCAGTTTGGCCAAAGGTTCATCAGAGAAAGGGTTCATGTCAGTTCTATCTCCCCAACTTTTTCTTTTCCTTTTTCATCTCATATTTAGAGCTAGGAATATGGAATAAGAGGTCTGCTATGATTTAAAAACTTGCTAAGACTTACCTTGAGCAGAATCTGGGTCAGAACCTGTTGCGTGGACATACTGGGAAAATATATTTTAATTTTCAGTGCCATGGAGTTCGGTCTAAGGATGTTAGGTAACAGATTTGAAGGATTCTCAGTATAATTTTATAAGCCACCTAAAGGAAAAGCCCTGGACTTGAAGCTGGGCATCCTGGGTTTAGTTCCACTGCTTATTAGCTGCCTGTCTAAATAAGTACGACACCTCTCTGAGCCTCCTTTTTTATGTGTAAAATGAGGACTTTATGTAATGAGTAATCCCTGAGGTCCCTTTTATATTCTATAATGTTTATGACTTTGAGCTTGATGGTGCTGCTACACGTCATCCCCCCTCTCTAATCACAAAGGGAAATTTCTGCAATGTATCAAGGGCTCAGGAAGGCCGCTGTGAGGTTATCATTCTGGGAGAGAATCTGGGGTGATAGGTGCAAAGAGACTAAATATCCCATTCTCCGTGCACTTGCACTAGTTCCTAGGTCTCTCTAAATATCCAATATGAAGATTCATGGTGTTTTATCTGTGGGGTCAAAGACAGCAGGAAGATCAGAGGAAATAATGAAAAGGGAACAAAAAACCTACTTACTCAGATCTGGTGTTGGTTTAGACATGGTAGTAGAAACTTCTTTTTTGAGAATTTTTTTTTTCAGTTTATTTATTAATTTTTTTTACATTCTATGATGTTATTGGGGAGCAATTGGTGGGGAGGAGGAGAGGGGAAAGAGGGAGGAAATGGTATGGAAGGATGAAGGGAAAGGTTGAAGCCTGTGGCACCCCCTCTCTGCAGGGGAGACCAGGGGGCTTTCAGCGGTGCCTTCATCATTGCTGGGTTGGGTGCAGATGTCAGGGGGGTGTGGCTGAAGCTCTCATCCCCCACCACCCCAGCTCCGGAGCCTGGGGAGGTTCCTGCGATGGCTCAGTGGTCATTGCTGGGCTGGTTGTGGGTGTGGGGGGGGGAGTGGCTGAAGCCTCCAGCCCTTTCTCCTTGGCTTGCTAGTCCAGGGG